>NC_090726.1:106065567-106080567 GCF_036898095.1 Palaemon carinicauda | reverse complement strand
CTTGACTATCCTAAGCTATGATGGTTTAAATATTAATATCTAACATAATTTGTTTATCATGTGAGATAAACAGCAGCCGCATACTCATTCAATTTTCCTCTCTTTACAGGAGGACCTAGTGAAGTGCGATGTCGTCATCTGCAATATCAGGAGTAAGGACTTCTGTGGCCACAAAGGGTGCAGGTCTCATGCCCCCTGCACCATCACTAAAGAAACCCTCAGTACTGGGACCCCCCAAGGCTGCAACATATGCCGGACCTTGGTTACTGATGGTTTTGACGACCCTAAGTCAGCGGAGTCGAGGGATACAAGCACTAGAAAAGCTGCGTAGATGGGTACATGGGTTCCAAAAGAACTCTACGGGACCATACCTTCCTAATGAAAGGATGCGCAACTTGCTGTTCCCTAAAGCAGGTATTGAAGCTGTCATACCCCAGGTACGACTTGAACTACCTTGCGACCAGATTGCCGTCGAGACGGAAGTTAGTGACGCACTACAAGGTATGGACATCCACCAGGAGGAAAGGATGTCCGAAGTGTCCTCGGACACTGAGTAGGATCTTCTCAAGGAAGGGCACGAGGAGGAGTCTACACTACCTCCCGATGAAGATGATGAAGTCGAGTCGGAGTCCCTTCCGTCGGTGTCGGCACTGGAGCCGTTACCCTCAACATCTTCTGCCCCTCCATCAGACGACATGAGACAGGCACTGGCCAACCTTACGGCTCTAATGGAGAGCATTCGCATGCAGGCGAAGCTAGGGAAGCGAAATTTGAGAGAGCTCCGTGAAGCTCGAGTCTCCGCCTCCCATGAGTCTCACAAGAGAATAGGAGTCCAAGACCTCCCACCCTGCTCCCAAACTAATCCCTGGAGATATGCAGAGTATATGCCGATCACCAACAGCAAACTCTACATTTTGGAGAGGATGGGAGCCGTCCTTATTGATGACATTCAGTTCTGGCCAAGCTTCAATGCTTACCTAGACTGCTTCATTCGACTGAAGCGGGAACCAGCGTCGAAGGAAGAGACGGAACCCAAGGAGGTCATGGTATTCGACCATGACAAGGCACAGGCTCTCTTGTCGAGCAGCCTAAAGAAGGTGGGCTACACAAACTCTAAGGTATCTGCCCTGAGCAAGAAACATCCTACGTTTCTTGCTCCAGCTTCAATAGCCTTCCCCTTTCCATCGAAGGCTTTTAAAGCCGTTTTCAAGGCAGTAGAGGCAGGCAAACCTTGTCCTACACTGGAAGAGTGTAGGCCTCTGTCGTTAGCCCTGCCCATGGAGGATGAGGATTGGAAAGAAGTCCACCTTACCTTCTCAGTTGGGAAGTAGGAGGCAGATATCGCTGGACGACAGTTCAACGAGAATCTCCCAAAGCTGTCAGACTTTCTCTTGCGTAGGGAGCAAGAGACGAAAGAAAGACTAGCGTCATCTCTATCCCTACAGAACTGTATGGAGATGTGCGCAGGCTTACAGAGCACCCCAGATATGAACATGGTCATGGCCAAGATGCACATGGCTACCTTGGTAAAGGACCTGTAAGACTTTATGAAAGCCAGGAGAGCATGCAGTGTTCGTGTTTGCTAGAGCAACTGTAAAACATGAACCCAGGAAGCTGATAGCTTCCAATATATGTGGTAAAGACCTCTTCCCAAATGAAGTGGTCAAGGAGCTAGTTGACAAAGACGCCACGGAGAATAGGAACCTTCTCCAGATGAGGGGCATGTCATCCAAACGGAAGTCTTCCCCGGATGAGGGTCCCCAGCCTAAGAGGAAGACCAAGAGACCTACACTACCCTCTAGGCCTGCCAAGCAACAACATCCCACAGTCACCATGACAGCGGTGCCCCAAGTGGTTGCTCAACCGCAAACCACTTACCAGATGGTACCTCAATAGCTGGTTGCCCAGTCACCAGCATTCAACCCTGCGTTTGAGAGGCAGACCAGTACCTTTCGTCCCAAAGGTAGAGGCTCCAGACGGGGCTCCTCAAAACACCCCTCACGAGGTAAGGGAGGACGCGGTCAGGGAGGTAAAACCTCCGGAAAGCAGAAGCAATTCTAGGGAGGCTCCAACTATTTCAGGATCGTTGGACCTTCGATCCTTGGGCCCACAGCCTAATCAAGAAAGGACTTGGATGGAGCTGGAGCAAGCCTCCACCATCATTTACTCAATTCTTCCAACACTCCACCTCCTTACTGGAAGAATATACCCTAGAACTATTAAGCAAACAAGTAATAAGGAGGGCCAAGTCCATCAAATTCCAGGGAAAGCTGTTTTGTGTTCCCAAGAAGGACTCAGACAAACTCAGAGTCATTCTGGATTTGTCGCCACTCAACAAGTTCAGGATGTTAACCTTTCAACACATAAGGACCCTGTTAACAAAAGGGGCGTACACAGTCTCAATAGACATGGCAGATGCTTACTGGCATAGTCCAGTTAACCGGCCCCTCTCCTCCTACCTAGGATTCAGGCTACAGAAGAAAAAGTACGGCTTCAGAGCCATGTCCTTCGGACAAAATATAGCCCCAAGGATCTTCACGAAACTTGCAGACGCAGTCGTTCAACAACTACGCCTAAAAGGCGTTCAGGTAGCAGCGTACCTGGACGACTGGCTGGTGTGGGCAGCATCCAGGATGACTTGTCTGCAAGCATCAAAGAAAGTGATCCAGTTCCTGGAACATCTGGGATTCAAGATCAACAAGTCTCAACTTTCTCCAGCTCAGGAATTTCAATGGCTGGGAATTCATTGGAACTTGAATTCACAGAGTCTCCCCATTCCCCCAGGGAAGAGGAGAGAGATTGTAGGATCTGTCAAGAGACTACTGAAATCTAACAGGATCTCAAGATGCCAACAGGAAAGAGTACTGGGCTCTCTCCAGTTTGCAGCAGTGACCGACCCAGTGCTAAAAGCACAGCTGAAAGATGCGTCAGGAGTCTGGCGAAGATACGCATCAAACGCTCGAAGAGATCAAAGAAGACCGATACCGACCTTACTACGATCACTTCTCAAGCCATGGTCGAAGGCCAAGAACCTAAAGAGGACTGTGCCCTTGCAACCACCTCCACCATCGGTAACCATCCACACAGATGCCTCAACGGAAGGATGGGGAGGTCACTCCCATCAAAGGAAAGTTCAAGGGACCTGGTCTTCTCAGTTCAAGACCTTTCACATCAACATTTTGGAGGCCATTGCAGTCCTATTGACTTTGAAGAAACTCTCCCCTCGCAGATCAGCCCACATCAGGCTGACCCTGGAGCGAAGTGATAATGAGATGTCTGAACCGATAAGGCTCGAGATCACCCCATATCAACCATGTGATATTGGCCATCTTCCGTCTGGCGGAAAAGAAGAGATGGCATTTATCAGCAGTTCACCTTCAAGGGTTCCGCAATGTGACGGCGGACGCTCTATCCAGGCTCAAGCCGATAGTCAGAATGGTCCCTAGACGCAGACTCATTCTCCTTCATCTTACAACAAGTCCCGGAACTGCAGATAGACCTCTTCGCGACGAGCGACAACAAGAAACTACCTCGATATGTAGCCCCAGAGGACCCTCTAGCGGAGGCGACAGACACCATGTCCCTCGACTGGGACAGATGGAACCGGATTTACCTGTTCCCTCCGACCAATCTCCTAATGAAGGTCCTCAACAGGCTGAGATCCTTCCGAGGAACGGCAGCTCTAGTGGCTCCCAAGAGCAACTGGTTCCCTCTGGTAATGGAACTTAAGTTGAGGCTGGTCCCTCTACCGAACCCAGCACTATCTCAACAGGTACAGATGTCAACTGTCTTCGCTTCATCACAGAACCCAAAACCTTCATCTCATGATTTTCTCACTTTAGCGCTTAAGAAAATATTTGGGATTTCAAAAGGCAGTAGAGACTTCTTAGAAGAATAAGTCCTAGTCAACCAGAAGACAATATGAATCATCTTGGAAAAAGAGGGTTGCTTTCGTCAAAGCAAAAGGACCAAAAGAAATCTTAACAGACTTTTGTCTGTCCTTCTTCATCCACCTTCATAAACAAGGTCTGGCAGCCAACACGATAACTACGTGTAAGTCGGCTCTGACCAGACCTCTTCCATACGCCTTCCAAGTAGACCTGTCGAACGAAATCTTTACCAAGATCCCAAAGGCATATGCTACACTTAGGCCTGCAGCTCCTCCGAAGCCCATTTCATGGTCCTTGGACAAGGTCCTACACTATGCTTCAACAGTGAACAATGAAGATTGCTCTCTTAACCCTTTTACCCCCAGCCTATTTGGAACTTTCCAACCCTTAACCCCCAGGGGTTATTATTTTTTTTTCAACCACATTTTGCAGTATATTTTTTCTAAATTGCTCTATCAGCCTTATTGTTTGTCATAGAGAGGTCAGGTTGGTCTCATTCTCTTGGAAAATGCCTGAAGTTTCTCAAAAAAAATTTCAAAAATATGCAAAAAAAATAATGTAAATAGCAGTTTTTTGCAAGGATTTACCAGTACGTCCATGGGGGTAAAGGGATGAGTTTTGTGAAACGTACCAGTACGTCCTTTGGGGGTAAAAGGGTTAAGGATCTAATTCAAAAAGTTATTTTCCTGTTCGCTATAGCCTCGGGGGCTAGTGTTAGTGAAATAGTGGCCCTATCCAGAAACGAGGGCCATAATCAGTTCACAGAAGTGGGAGAACAATCTTTTCCCTGATCCGACCTTTCTCGCTAAGAACGAGCTACCCACTAAGAGATGGGGTCCCTGGAGAATCTGCCCTCTGAAGGAAGATGTCTCTGTGTCCAGTATAATGTCTAAAGGTCTATCTTTGAAGAACTTCAGACTTCAGGGGAGGACAGCTCTTTAAAGGAGAAACTTCAGGATCAAACTTATCCCTAAAACAACTGAAGGCGAAGCTCACCTACTTTATTCACAGAGCAGATCCTGACAGTACACCCGCAGGTCACGATCCAAGAAAAATTGCTTCAATACTGAACTTTTTTCAGTACATGGACTTTGAGCGTCTTCGCTCAAACACTGGATGTAGATCATCCAGAGTCTTCTATAAACATTATGCAAAGCAAGTGCATGAGTTGAAGCATTTTGTGGTGGCGGCAGGTAGTGTATTAAAACCTGTCATCTAGTACTGCCATGGACAGTGAATTGATTGGGACTATCAATTACGGGGAAAAGGTGTTGACACCTTCCAGTGCAATACTTTTTAAGTGAGTGTTACCATAGTGACACTAATGACTTCAAATTATTTCAGGTGTAGAATTATACAGATAACACTCGTGCCGTGTGTACTTTACACAGTGTTGATAATATCCAACACTTACAGAAAAACTATATTAGAAAATTTTATTATGTTTTCAAATTCCATAGTGGCACTAATCATTTCTTACCTTTCAGGTAGAAACTTTTTTTCTGTATTATGCTGCATAAATGTATAATTCTCTTTATATTAATATATATTACACGTGTTATTTTATATTTAGTCATTTATCGTGAATAAATGTCTATTAATGTGTAATTGCATCCTATTTCGCCCTACAATTATCACAAATAAAGTATAGCCAGAGTTTTCTTACTTAATTACCTAAGTAAAACCTCATATTATTGTATGTCAATGGACAATAAATATAGCTGATACTTTTGCTCCAACACAATATACACACCGTGAGACTCTTGTATATCTAGTTGATGCTTGTTCCAACACAATATACAAACCGTGAGACTCTTGTATATCTAGTTGATGTTATGTTTCAACACAATATACAACCCGTGAGACTCTTGTATATCCAGTTGAGGCTATGTTCCAACACAATATACAAACCGTGAGACTCTTGTATATCTAGTTGAGGCTATGTTCCAACACAATATACAAACCGTGAGACTCTTGTATATCCAGTTGATGCTATGTTCCAACACAATATACAAACCGTGAGACTCTTGTATATCCAGTTGAGGCTATGTTCCAACACAATATACAAACCGTGAGACTCTTGTATATCTAGTTGAGGCTATGTTCCAACACAATATACAACCCGTGAGACTCTTGTATATCCAGTTGATGCTATGTTCCAACACAATATACAAACCGTGAGACTCTTGTATATCCAGTTGAGGCTATGTTCCAACACAATATACAAACCGTGAGACTCTTGTATATCTAGTTGAGACTATGTTCGCTCATACAATATATGCAAACCTTGAGACCCCTTTTCTACTGTCTAGTATGACTATTCCCTGCAGGGGGCAGGAAGCACTAACATTGTCAATGATTAGTGGTAATAACGTATAACGGTAACGTCATATGTCTCAATGCTCTGGATGACCATAGAAAAATTTGTCCCAAGGTCAAGGCACCTATGAAAATCCACTGATACAGTACTTTCTAGTAATTCTCTGGTAAACTTTCATCAGGATGACATGGCCTGAGCCCGAAAAACGGATTTTGAGCGAAGCGAAAAATCTACTTTTGGGTGAGATAGCCATGTCGTCCTGATGGACTCCCCATCCTTTTCCATAGAAAAGGCCTTGGCAAGATCCCTCCCGGAAATACTATATCTGTAGAACCATGCTCAATGCTACAAGGAATAAGCGCCATCTTGGATACTCGTAATAGTATGGGAGGAAGGGTAACCTTGATAACGGCTCCTCTTCTGTTTTCGCCACTCTTACCCCTCGAAATGAAAACGCTATTCGGGGTGAAGATTGCTGTGTGTCGTATCAAGATATACGTCCCCTGATATGATGCGATATCCTTTGGGAGAAATTTTAAGGATATTTGCGCCAGGAGTTAGAATTCTGGAGACCTAAAGGTCAATTCTCTGGGAATATCACTGTAGCCAAATATACCTTAGAGAGCTACCAATAGGAACCTTCCATCAGGACGACATGGCTATAACACCCAAAAATAGATTTTTCGCTTCGCTCAAAATCCGTTATATAATATTTCCTCTTCCAAAATATAAAGTTTCTTTTGTATAGCCTAACCCGTTTGTATACATTAGTAATGTTAATCCCATTGTTTAACCTCTAGTATCCTTCCTATCAATCCGGTCGGGGATATATATATCCCTTAGAATTATTGGTACAATTCGATACGCTTCTCTTTTAGAGAAAAAATTATAAACCCTTCTTCCCCCCTGAGCGCCGCAATCCCAAGCGGAGACCCTATCTTCCGTCATCGCCAAAGAGTAGTTAACTCCGGCTCGACTTGAATAGTGTTTTACCGTCGATCTTCTTTGCCGCCAAGTATCCCGGCTTTGAAGTATGACAGTAACTCAGGGTGTATTGTCTTGCAGCCGACAATGTCATCGACAGAGGAATCGTGATTCCTCTGCCGGCCATGACGTTGTCGATAATAGAAGCTATGCTTCCCTAGTTTACAACCGGAAGTAGGCGGCATAATTGCCGCCGCCTTTCTCCCTTGTAGACTATAAGACATGTCTTATAGCCGACAATGTCGCCAACAGGGGTATACTTATTCCTCTGCCGACCACGACGGCATCGGCATAGGAAGCCATGCTTCCTTAGTTTACAGCCGAAAGTAGGCGGCATGCCTGCCGCCGCCTTTCTCCCCTGCAAACTATAAGATCCTTCCCCCCCCTCTGTCATTTAATGTCGGTCTGGCCATCACAACATTGTTTTGGCCGGTATTCTACAATCATCCCGGCTTGCTGGGTTGACTAGTTGCCGGCCGGGACCCTACCAGCGGCGGTTAGGTTGCCACCTCGGCCAACTCCCCCTTATGACCTTCCTTCACCGGAAGCGAATGGCCCGGGGGGAAGACGAGCCGGCCCTGACCGCTGCCGGTGGGAAACCCAATATTCTGTTGAGAATACTTCAGTCCTCTCTTGGACTGCCATCCACAGACCTCGCAACCGGCAGTACAGCTGGCGGCAAAAGTTGTGGGTGGATGGAAACTAGAATCAGATGCATTCCTCCCCTTCCATTAGAATTCTCATTCTGGCAAGGAGACAGTAGGCAGCAGTAGCCCTCTTACACTTCCATTTATTGTGCTAAACCATAACATTAGGAAACCCTCCTTTCCATTATTTCTCTCTCTCTATCACTTAGACTAGCCTAACCCCGGTAATGTACCGATAAAACTACAGTATACAATATAGTAGCCAGTAAAACTACAGTATACAGTGAACCCTCGTTTATCGCGGTAGATAGGTTCCAGACCCGGCCGCGATAGTTGAAAATCCGCGAAGTAGTGACACCATATTTACCTATTTATTTAACATGTATATTCAGACTTTTAAAACCTTCCCTTGTACGTAGTACTGTTAACAAACTACCCTTTAATGTACAGAACACTTAATGCATGTACTACAGTAATAATGATAATAATAACAATAATTTTATTAACAACAACAACAATAATAATAATAATACAGCTTTACGTACGCTATTTTACGCTTTTGTTGTAGGATGTGTGTCTCTCTCTCTCTCTCTCTCTCTCTCTCTCTCTCTCTCTCTCTCTCTCTCTCTCTCTCTCTCGTATGCTTATTCGAAATGTGATTTTTTGCAACAAAGAATATTATTGGATGCAGTACTACGTACGTATACATACAAAAGATTCATGGAAAAGAAGCCCATCCATTACATTTGTAGTACACTAGTAGCCATCAGCAGCCTTACACCATTCTAATATGGTATGAATGCATCTGATTTGCGTTTCATGTTCGATTTAATTTTACTACGTACTGTATACAGTATACTGAATTATCGTATGATCACATTCTCTTTTCGTGTTTTATTTCTTTCTGTGCTTAATTATATTTCATATGTAATGCAATGAGCAATCAGTAAGAGCAGATATTACTAATTACAGTATTAATGGAATTACAGGTAACGAAATATCGTATTTGGGGTCTTCAGATATCGCGGTATTTTCGAAATTTCCGGAAAATCCGCGATATGTATATATATATGGGTTATGAAAAAAATCCGCGAAGTGGTGAATCCGCGATGGTCGAACTGCGAAGTAGCGAGGGTTCACTGTATAACAATACAGTAGTTGGAAAACTACAGTATATAACAATACAGTAGTACAAGTATTTTTAACATACTCTGTGTATCCTTTCGCAGCCTATTGTTAGGACCGCATAACATGCTGAGGTTGAAGCATTCCCTCAACACCCTGATGAATCCTTTGATTATTGGGACACTCATGAAACACTGTTCAGTATTAATATTTTACAGGTGGAGGAGTTAGTATAAATATTTACTAGCTCCGGCTCTACGTATGAGAGTTATTCCACTCTCTATTTTCCCTTTAAGGAATTTAAATATTAATATTGACGGCGGTCTCAGCAACTGCCTGTGAGAGGAAAAACAGATATGGATCTTTCCTATTTCCTTTCTAGCTTACTATCCTAAGCTATTAAATATAATAGTATACATTACTATTTTTTATATATGCATTATATCAATGATATAAACAACTGGGTACTCATTTCACCCTTTTTCTTCCTTACAGGAGGAGCCAATGGTGAAGTGTACAGTTGTGTTCAGCAACCACAAGAGTAAGAACTTTATGGGCCTGATGTACAGGTCTCATGCCCCCTGCTGCATCGTATCTGGATCCCTGAGGTACTGGGACCCGACGGGTCGCTCCAATCGCTTGACCTTGCTGACTGACGGCTTTGGAAAAGATATCCCTGACACTACGGAGTCAAGGGATACAGCAAGGGAAACCCTTCGAAGGTGAGTATGAGGCTTCCAGAACTCTCCGGGACCTTACCTACCTAACAAATCTCTGAAGTGCCTAATGTTCCTTTATTAAGGATCAATCGAATACATTTGTGCCTCAGGTACAGGTCCAGCCTCCCTTTACCCAACAGACAGTGGATGCGGATATCAACAAGGTACTGCAAGGGTTGGACATCCACCAAGAACGGATGTCGGAGGTGTCCACTGACACCAAACAGGACCTACTGCAAGAAGGCCCTGAATAAGAAGTAGTTCAACCACCCACGAAGGAAGAAGGATCCGTTTCAATGATGACTGAGGTTCCTCAGCTCACTGTGTCGGCATATCAACCTATGCCGTCAATCTCTTCAGCCCCAACTCCCCAACTGGCTAGACAGGTCGGCAGGAGCGAGGCGTTCCTAGTCGATCCAGCAGATGTTGACACTGTTCCGGAAGGAACAGGAGGAGAATAAGCAAGATCTCAAAGAGATGAAGAGAGGTACAGGAAGGGAAACGCCCCGGGCGCTTCCAAGGGCTTTCATAGGTCCTTTAAAATATTTGACCAACCCCACTGCTCCGAAACCAACCCTTGGAGATGGACGGAACACATGCCTATGTTGAATGGGAAGCTTTATATCTCCGAGAAGTTGGGGTCCAAACCCCTTGAGCTTCAAATCTGGCCCAGCTTTCAGCGTACCTAGATTGCTACGTGAGACTGTGAGATGAACCTACATCCCGCGAGGAGACTATACACCGAAGGAAGTCATTGTCCTCGAACATGACAAGGCACAAGCCATCCTTACCAAGACTCAGAAAGGAGCCGGGTATATTAACTCCAAAGTCTCAGCATTGAGCAAGAAGCACCCTACCTTCATTGCTCCTTCCTCCAGAGCCTTCCCCTTTTCAGGGAAAGCCCTAGACTGTGTCATGAGAGCAGTCGAAGAGGGCAAACCCTGCCCAATCCTAGAGAAATGCAAACCATTATCTCTAGCTATGCCCACCTGCGAGAAGTGGAAAGAGATAGATCTAACCTTCTCTGTCTCGAAGTTGGATCCGGAGATAGCAGGCCAGCAGTTTAATGAGAACCTTCCAAAGTTGCCAAACCATCTTTTGAGAAGGGAACAGGAGACGAAAGATAGTCTTACCGCCTCCCTGTCTCATCAGAACTCCTGGGAAATGTGTGCAGGCCTTAACTAACACCCCACCCTTGTGATGGATTTGTCTGCTTTTCTCAGGTCAACAAAGGACCTATAGAGAGCATGTGTTTACCGCAACAACGGTGAAACATGAACCCAGAAAACTGATTTCATCATGTACCTGGGGCGAAGACCCTTTCCCATAAAAAGTAGTCCAAGAAGTCATTGCCAAAGCCACCACGAAGAATAGGAACGTTCTCCAAAAGGGGGCACGTCCTCAAAGAGGAAATCTTCATTAGAACTGCAAAATTTCCAACCGTGACCATGACCACGGTGCCTCAAATGGTAGCCCAGCCGCAAACCACCTTCTAGATAGTCCCTCAACAGCTGGTAGCCAGTCACCTGTGTTTAATCCAGGCTCTGAAGGGACCAAAAAGAGGTTCCTCGGGAAACACCATAAGAGTGGAGGAGGACGCGGTCACGGAAACAAGTCCTCAGGAACCTCTAAACAATGAGAGGTTCCAGGTAGGAGGCAGACTTTTCTACTTTCGGGATCGTTGGACCTTCGATCCCTGGTCCACAGCCAAATTACGAATGGACCTGGTTGGAAATGGAACAAAAATCCACCCCACTTTTCCAAAATTCTTCGAACACTCCACACCCTTATTAGAATATACCTCAGAACTCTTGAATAAGAAGGTAATGAGAAAAGCGAAGTCCATCAAAATTCCAGGGAAGGCTTTTTTGTGTTAACAAGAAAGACTCGGACAAACCCAGAATCATTCTAGACTTGTCTCCACTCAACAAGTTCATTGAGAACAACAAGTTCCGGATGTTTACATTGCAACACATAAGGACCCTTCTACCAAAAAGGGGTGTACACAGTCTCAATAGACCTGGCAGATGCTTATTGGCACCTACCAGTCAGTCGCCCCCTCTCCTCCTACCTAGGATTCAGGCTACAGAAGACAAATGTCTTCACAGACATGCCCTTTGGACTAAACATAGCCCCAAAGGTATTCACAAAGCTAGCGGACACAATCGTCCAGCAACTACGCTCCGAAGGAGTACAAGTAGTAGCATACCTGGACGATTGGCTGGTGCGGGCAGCATCCAAGACTACTTGTCTGCAAGCGGCCGGAAAGGTGATCCAGTCCTGGAACACCTGGGCTTCAAGATCAATCGCTAGAAGTCTCGCCTTTCTCCATCTCACAAGTTTCAATGGTTAGGAATCCATGGGAACTTGCAGTCACACCACCTCTCCATTCTATTAAAGAGGAGGAGAGAAATAGTGGCATCTGTCAAGAGACTAATCCAACATAAGAGGATTTTAAGACGCACCAACAGGAAAGAGTTCTGGGCTCTCTCCAGTTCGCAGTAGCGACAGACCCGGTGCTAGAAGCACAGCTAAAGGATGCGTCAGGAGTCTGGAGAAGATACGCATCAAACGCTCGAAGAGATCAACAAGGTTAACACCGACCCGATTGCGCACGCTATTAAGGCCGAGGTCAACGAATAAGAGCCTAGCACAGACAATTCTCTTGCAACCACCATAAACATCAGGTGATACACACAGACGCCTCCCTAAAAAACAGGCAGACCATTCTCATGAAATGAAAGTGCAAGCAATTGATCACTCCAGTTCAAAAACTTTCACATCAACATCTTTGAGGCTATGGCAGTCTTCCTGACGTTAAAGAGACTATCCCCTCGCAGAGAAGTCCACATCAGACTGGTCCTCGACGAGGTAATAGTAATATGACTAAATCGACAAGGCTCGAGTTCACCTCGCATCAATCACATGATGATAGCCATCTTCCGCCTGGCAAGGAAGAGATGATGGCATTTATCAGCAGTTCACATTCAAGGGTTCCGCGATGTGACGGCGGATGCTCTATCCAGGCGAAAGCCGATAGACAGAGAATGGTCCCTAGACGCAGACTCATTCTCCTTTATTTTCGATAAAAGTCCCGGAACTGCAGATCGACCTCTTCGCAACGAGCGACAACAAGAAACTACCTCGTTATGTAGCCCCTTACGAGAACCTTAAGCAGAAGCAATAGACGCCATGTCTCTCGACTGGAACAGATGGAATCGGATTTACCTGTTTCCACCACTAATCTCCTGCTAAAAGTCCTCGACAAGCTAAGATCCTTCAGAGGAACAGCTGCTGTAGTGGCCCACAAATGGCCCAAAAACAATTGGTTCCCTATAGTTCTAGAATTGAAAATGAAGCTGTTTCCTCTGCCGAACCCAGTTTCATCCAAACTGGTGCAGAAGTCAACTGTTTACATTCCACCCTCGAGAACCAACAACCTGCATCTCATGATTTTTTCGCCCTAGCAGTGAAAAAAAAGTTTGGGATCTCGAAGAATGAGGCCGACTTCATTGTAGAGTACAAGTCAAGTTCAACCAGGAAACAATGTGAATTATCTTAGAAGAAATGGGTATTCCTTGTGAAAACAAGGAGACCAACAGGAATTTCAAGACTTCTGTCTCTCTTTCCTCATTTACCTACTTGAACAAGGCCTGACTTCCATTACGATAACCGCGTGTAAGTCGGCCCTGACTAGACCTCTTCTATACACCTTTGAGGTAAACCTCACAAGCAAAACCTTCTATAAGGTGCCAAAGCATGCACTAGACCCAAGCCGGCAACCCCTCCAAAGCTCATTATATGGTCGTTGGTCAAAGTCTGGCACTATGCTTCGAACCTAAACAATGAGGATTGTACTCTAAAGGAACTAACACAAAGTCAATTTTCTGTTCGCAATAGCCTCAGGGGCTAGTGTTAGTGAAATATTGGCCCTATCAGGGATGTAGGCCATATTCAGTTCCTAAACAGGAGAACTGAACCCCTTTCCCGGTCCCGCCTTTCTGGCCAAGAACGAGCTACCCACCAAGAGGTGGAGTCCTTGGAGAATCTGCTCACTGAAGGAAGATGTCTCTCTTTGCCCAGTAGAGTGTCTTAAGGTCTATCTTCGTAGAACTTCAGACTTCAAGGAAGGATAGCTCTTCCGAGGCAAAACCTCAGGATCAAAATCTATCCCTAAAATAACTGAGAGCAATGCTCACCTACTTATTCACAGAGCGGATCCTGACAGCTCACCCGCAGGTCACAATCCAAAGAAAATTGCTTCTTCACGGAGCTTCTTCCAACACAGGGGCTTTGGAAGACTCCGCTCATACACTGGGTGGAGATCAACCAGATCTTTTACAGACACTATACGAAGCAAGTACATGAAATAAAACATGTTGTGGTGGCGGCGGGTAGTGTTAAAAAACCCGTCGTCTAGTGCTGCGATGAACAGTGAACTGCTTTGGGACTTTCCAGTGCATCGGGTGCATGGGTACATATACCCTCGAGTGCAAATCACAACGATGATTAACACACTGTTCCATATAGGGGCATATCTGACCGATAACTCCAGTGCCGAGTCAACGTTGCGTCACAGTGTTCATGCATTTACAAAATCTGTACAAATCAGCCAGATTTCACTTCACATCTCCATTGAGTGACATCATTTCGATAAAATTACATATTTTTTCAACAAGAGAAAATATGGACTCTGATGTGTTTCCAATGCCGAATCAGATTCATACCTGATTATAACTACATTTGATGATCTAGTTGCAAGGTAAAACACTAAAAGTATTTATGTCTTATTGCTGCTATCTCAGTTACAGACGAATAAAGCATACTAGAGTTTTAATTAAACCCTAGAAGGATCCAACTTGAAATCAGAGTACAAATTTCCAAGGTATGAGAAGGGTAATCTGTAAGAATTCTCATTCAAAGTAAAGGCACTTATATAGACCCACAGATATAGTACTTTCAAGTTAATTCTCTGGTAAGCTTCCATGAGGATGACATGGCTGAGCCCAAAAAAACGGATTTTGAGCAAAGCGAATAATCTATTTTTGGGTGATATATATATATATATATATATATATATATATATATATATATATATATATATATATATATATATATATATATATATATACATATATACACATATATATATGTATGTATATATGTATGTATGTATGTATGTATGTATGTATATATATATATATATATATATATATATATATATATATATATATATATATATATATATATATATACACACATTATATTATAAATATATATATATGTGTATAATATATATAATAAATATATATACT
>NC_090726.1:105838067-106060567 GCF_036898095.1 Palaemon carinicauda | reverse complement strand
GAACGCTAGCCCCTTCTAATGAAAGGCCAGGTCGAAACCAACCATGTCATGGTTGGTTTCGACCTGGCCTTTCATTAGAAGGGGCTAGCGTTCGATCCCAGGTATGAGGTAGAAATTTATTTATTTATATATATATATATATATATATATATATATATATATATATACACACATACACATATATATATACACATACACATATATACATACATATATATATATATATATATATATATATATATATATATATATATATATATACAGTATATACATATATAATGTTATTTTTATCAAAATAAATTTTTGAACATACTTACCTGGTAGTTATGTACAGTATATAGCTTACGTCCCCGACGTCACGACAGAAAAATTAAAAAAAACTCGCGCCAATTGCCGATTGGATAGCCAGGTGTACCACCGTGCGCCCCTAGCGAGGTATCTAGAAACCATCCCATGGATATCCATATTTTCCATGCCTCTAGAGGGGAGGAGGGGGGGATATTTAATTATACATAACTACCAGGTAAGTATGTTCAAAAATATATTTTATAATGAATATAAAATTTTTAAACACAAGACTTACCTGGTAGTTAAGTATATAGCTGAATAACACCTTTGCTGGAGGGTTAGAGACAGCCGATATAGATGGAATCTTACTTAAGCGTTAATAAACAAACTTAAGGGTTCGTACCTGATAAGGAAGTTGACTTCAATGAATCTTTCATTATGTCCACTTTCCTTATGAGATCCAGCGATCCACCCAGGGGGCTTAAGACCTAGGAGTTGTCAAAACCTCTATGTGACAGTACCTCTTCCAATAACCTTGTTCCGGGGTGCTCTCAAGGAACAAATAGAACATCTGACTAAAATCAATGATTGCGGGCGACTGTCGCATTCGCCACAACCACCATAAAAATATAAGAGTTCCAAGAGAAGAAAAAGGTAATAGGATACGGGAACTTTGTGGAGGGTTCTCCCCCACTACTGCACACGCTGTTACGAATGGTCCCAGAGAGTATCTGTCCTCATAAAGTCTGGACATGATTTAAAAAGTGTGAAGTAAACATAGATTTACTCTTCCAAAAGGATGTGTCCAAAAAGCTCTGTCACAATCCATTTTGCTTGAAGGCCACTGAAGTTGTTACAGCACTAACTTCATGTGTCTTGACCTTCTAAATAAAAATTAAGAGACAAGTCTCATTGTAAATCACACGAGCCTCTCTTATAAGAGTCTGATGAAAAATGAAAGGACATTCTTGACATCTGTAACGAGGGTTACTTAATCAAGCCCCAAAGAGCTTCGACTTGCTCGTAACTCCTTCATCCTGCCCAGAAAGAACTACAGGGTTCTTACTGGATACAGGACTCCCTCCAACCCTTCTCCAACCATATCCGACAGAGTTGCAGACTCAAAAGCCTTGGATTAAGGTTGAAAAGGGTGGTCATTCTCAGTGAGAAAGCCTAACTGCAATGAACAGATAGCTTCGTTATCTCGAAAGTCAACGTTTTACAAAACGCATGAATCCACTGATACTTATAGTTGTCGTGGAACTAATAAAACTAGAATCACCGTGAGGTCCTAAAAATGAAAAAGAATGCAAGTGGACAAGCTTGTCACTCATAAGGAACTTCAGGATTATATCCAGACTCCAAACTGGCGAGTCATTGTTGATTAGATGTTTCAAACAATTTGAGAAGTTCCTGAAGGACTTAATCAAACAAAAAGCAAGATACTGTGCCTGACTACAGTCGTAAATACACTCCTGCATCCTTTGATGGAAGAAGATGCACAATTGCGCTTCCTTTGAAGTGACAACAGGAAAACAGCAACTAAGCTGTAGAGATACTGGAAGAGAAAACAGGGTTGATTCTGAACCATTCTCTAAAACCTCTTATATGGATTGATAAATCCTGGAGGTAGAAGTCTTTAAAGCTCCTATAAAAAGTACCTTTCTAAGAGAGGAGTCTGAGAAAAATTACTCTAAAAGGAAGACTCCTAGGAGAGTCCACTATCTACTCCAGAATCTGTGAAAAATTCTATATAAGGACGACTTAAAGTCGCCACAGATTCTTGCAGACTTCTCGGTGGAGGGTCCATTCTCCAGCTGAGATAGTCTGCCAAACATCTTTTCCCCTGAATGAACCTTACAGAAGGATACATTCTTCTCCTTGCCCAGAGAAAAGACTCCTCGCTGTCCCATAAAGGGACTCGAGTGAATTCCGCCCTGCTTGGGAAAGAAAACAAACGCTGTGGTAACTCAGCATTGACTTGCCAACAGTCTAGTGTTGCTTCCACCTCGAAATTGAGGTAACGGAACACAACACAAGGCCTAAGGTCCTTTGTTCCAAAAGGGAGGGGGACCTCCAGGAGGATGCCTGGAAGACGCCTGATTCTTGGTTGGAACCTACTGGCATAGACTGGATCGTTCCACCACTGAAGGCATCTTATGGCATACGAAAAAGATGCTTAAGGACTCAAGATTTTCTGCTTGTCCCAAAATTATTGAAGATGAAAAGGAGCGGACGAAGAAATATCACAAAAGGATAACAACTTCTAGCTTCCGACTGGCTGGGAACGGTCCAGGAAAACTAGCATGAACATAGAAAAATCAAGGATCTCAAAGAAAGATTCAAGATGGCGTGCACTGTTCTAAGGTGAGACGTAAAAGCCTGAAAAAACTATACTCTGAATCCCCATTTTGAGATGGGGTCAGAAGAGATTCGTCTTGTAGACAAGAAGATCCAATTCTTCAAAAAAAGGCTCAACGTTATCTGAAGATCTAACATGTAGATCGGAAGAAAGAGTCCTGAGAAGCCAATCTTCCCTAACCCGGGAGGCTCAGATCTTGAGTGCAGTAGACTATTACATAAGAATTAGATAGGTGAACAGTATCGGAGCAGAGCTAAGACCAAAACACACACAGTCGGACTCTAGACTCCTCTCTAGAACTGAGAGGGAGGTCTATGGAGCTAAACTTAAAGAAGGTTTACTTAAAGAAAGTTTCCCTAAAAAAGGAAAAAAGTACTCCTCTTTCGGAAGAAGAACTGACCAAGGTCTGCTCCTTGCTTTTCCCAATGATTGCCAGAAGCAGTAAAGTTTGGCTTCTACTGTCTGAAGGCGAAAGCAGTCAGACTCGGTTTTAATAACTATGAGCTCGACATAAAGTTCCGGAGGATGCTTGACGTCACGTCCCGGGGGACGCTCAACGTCACGTCACAGAGGAAGCCCGACGTCACGTCCGGGAGGAAGCTCGAAGTCACTATCCGGAGGACGTATGCGACCAGGAGGACGTACGACGACTTTGCCGTTCCTCAAGTCTGGTAGCTATACTGCTGAAAGTCTTCCTCGAAAAGCCTGAGAAAAATTCGGAAAAGGAGACCTTTTTCATTTGCGGCTAAAGAAGGATAGATGAAAAACCTTTCTTGCCGGATCCAAAACCAAATCTTAGGTGGCCTTTGGGTAACTCAGATGAAACTCTCTGATTAACTCTACTGAGAAAGAGAGGAAGACAGCCTTTGGGTAACTCAGATGAAACTCTCTGATTAACTCTACTGAGAAAGAGAGGAAGACAGAGATGTGCAAAGAAATTCTATTTCTGAAAGGATGCAACCTCAAAAGGCTGAAACGAACACCTCTGACTTCTCGTTTTCCAACTAGAGTTGTATCCCAGATACAAGATCTAGAGGGCAGATTATTCAAAGGAAAAAACAAAAGCTGCCTATCCTTGGTCCTTCTGAGACACCATTTAGTCTCTAAACATCCTTAAAGCTCCATCGAATACCTGGTAAGAACCATATTGGTAAAAAGAGAGACTTCTCGACGCCTTCCCAAGAGAAATCAGAGGAAGGCTAAAATGGAGCGACAGATGCAAAATAGTCTGGAAACTCATTACGAAAAACTTTCCTTAAACAACCGAAGGACAAATGGACTAAGGATCCTCTCCTTCTGAAAACACAAAAAATTGAAGTGATCGTCAATGTCTTCTGACAAAGGACTAACGGCAGTAGTGACGTTGTGCTAAATTTCCCAACCTGGAGGACGTCGATGTTTAACAGAACACGTCTGGTAAAGGTCGTGACTACTGGTGTCAAAGAAAGCCAGAACATCGCCTCTGTCACCGTGTTGCTCTACCTTTTCTTAGTAAATACACTTTTAAACACTGCACTGGACACAGGGAGGGATCACATGGTAGGGGAACTATTTTCCATGGACCCCAACGTTTAGAGGGAAGTTTATTCTTAGCTAGAAAAGTGGGATCAGGGTATAAATTAACTTCACCATTACAGTATCCACAAATTCAATGTGGCCCTCGTCTCTAGAAAGCACCACAATTTCACTAACACGAGCACCGGAAGCCATCGCAATTAAAAAGATCTTTCTGAGTCATATCACGAATAGAAGCCGTTTGATTGTCTATGCCCGAAGCGAATTGCAAAACTTTGTCCGAAGACCAAGAGACAGGCTTCAGTGGAGCCGACAGTCGTAGCCTGTTGAAGAGATCCGAGGTAAAGTCGACATCAAAGGCGTATAGTATAGGTCTAGTGAGGGCTGATTTGTATGACGAAGTCGTGGAGGAAGCTAGACCTTGAGCGTGCAAATCAATCAGGAAACCTAAACAAAAATCCATAGTAATTGATCCTGGATTCTTGTCTTTGACCTATTTCTTCCATGACGCTTCATACCGAGTCGTGGTAGACAACTTATAGTTTTCTGAAAATTCCAACTTACCACGTTGAATTTGGAACTTCTTTTCCAGGGATAGGACGAAAGAATCATGACATGAAGATTGTCCGTTCTCCATGATGAAGCGTAAACAATCCTCCTGTACCTCCTGAGACAGAATCGGGTTGGGCAAAGGCACCAACTTGAGGGTCAATTCCGTGACCATGGGAAACCAGTTGCTCTTTGGCCACATAGGAGCCACTAGAGCCGCCGTCCCTTTGAAAGATCGAAGCTTGTCCAGAACCTTCATGAGGAGGTTGAATGGTGGGAACAGGTAAATCTTCGTCCAACAATTCCAGTCCAGGGACATCGCGTCCATTCCCACTGCTGCTTGATCCACGTTCGGTGCTACATAGCAGGGAAGTTTCTTGTTGAGACTCATGCAAACAGATCCACTTGAAGTCCAGGGACTCGATCCTGCACGAAACATGGAGTTTTTATGATGAAACAAAGTTTTATGAATACTTACCTGGCAGTTATATATATATAGCTGAGTCTCCGACTGCGGCAGAATTTAATCGAAAATCGCGGCAACCGCCTTGTGGTGGTTGTGTGGTTAGATGGTTAACAAACCTTACAGGGTGGTACTTGGAATCATTCCCGTTTTCTGTTCCTCAGATTATCTTTGCCCGATCTGTCTCCTGAGGGGAGGTGGGTGGGCTTTAAAATATATATATAACTGCCAGGTAAGTATTCAAAAACTTTGTTTTATCATAAAAACTCCATTTTTATGAATAGAACTTACCTGGCAGTTATATATATATAGCTGATTCACACATTTGGAAGAGGGAAACAGACAGAAAAACATAGTTGGGGAAACAACAAAAGAGTTGTAGGAGAACAAACACCTTGATTCCTTACCTGCTAAGGTAGCTGACTTCAAAGGTAACTGCCTCTAGAGTCGCTTTCCCTTAGGAGTGTTCAGCCAGGAGTAGACCTGCTATGCTGCAAACAACTCGATCGAGTCTGTCAAAGGGGTAGGACCAACAACTTGACTAGACTTCAGAAACTACCTTCCCATATAATAAAAACCTGCAACCTTACTAAAGCTAACCACCTAACCTTGCAGAAATAGATATAAACTATCTATCTAGACTGAGGGAACCGTGTACCACAAGACGAGGACCTCAGACAACCATAAAAAAACACAAACCCATATACAAGTACATAAACTAAGGTTGAGTAGGGGTAGTAACTCCTTTGCCTAATACAGAAGCCGCAGCTACGTATGGGCCCAAGGTATAACACTTGTCATAGTCCACTCTTACCTCTCTCAGGTAATGAGAAGCGAAGACAGAGTTGCTCCTCCAGAACGTTGCGTCCATGATCTGCCTAACTGACATATTTTTCCGGTATGCCAGCGAAGCAGCAATGGCCCTTACTTCGTGAGCCCGTACTTTTAACAGGGCGAAGTTTTCTTCCTCACAAAAGAGGTGGGCTTCCCTAATAGTTTCCCTCAGGAAAAAGGACAAAGCGTTCTTTGACAGGGGTTTTTGAGGATCCTTCACCGAACACCATAAGGAGTTGGAAGCACCCCTCACGCTCTTAGTGTGGGCCAAATAAGTCTTGAGAGCCCTAACCGGGCAGAGGCGGCTTTCCTGTTCCTGACCCACTAGATTCGTGAGGTTAGGGACTTCAAAAGTCCTGGGCCAGGGTTTCGAAGGGTTCTCATTCTTGGCGAGAAAGTCGAACCTCAAGGCACAAACCGCTCCATTTAGGGTGAAGCCTACACGCTTCTCGATTGCCTGGACCTCGCTGATCCTCCTGGCAGTCGCTAGAGACAAAAGGAAGAGGGTTTTCTTAGTCACATCTCGCAGAGAAGCTTGCGAGATAGGCTCAAACTTCCTGGAGCACAAAAACTTAAGCACCATATCCAGGTACCAAGAAGGGGGTCTTAAGTGCACCTGCTTCGTTGTCTCAAAAGACCTAATGAGGTCCTGCAAGTCCTTATTCTGAGATAACTCAGAGCCTCTATGCCTAAAGACGGTTGAGAGCATGCTCCTGTTCCTTTAATGGTAGATACAGCCAGCTTAGCATCCTGCCTGAGGTACAAAAGAAAGTCTGCAATCTGGCTTGGAGAGGTAGAGGACGAGGAAACCTTGCGCCTCCTGCACCAAGCTCTAAAGGTCTCCCACTTTGACTGGTAGACTCTTTGTGAAGAGATCCTCCTTGCCCTAGCAATAGCTTTCGCCGCTTGTGCCGAAAAGCCTCGAGATCTAACGAGCTTCTCGACAGTCTGAAGGCAGTCAGATTGAGAGCGAGGGGGTTTTGGTGAAATCTCTCGAAGTGGGGTTGTCTGAGAAGATCTGGACTTGCCGGGAGTCTTCTTGGAAAGTCCATCAGCAACCCCACCACTTCGGTGAGCCATTCCCTCGCAGGCCAGAATGGAGCCACTAGGATCATTCGTCCCGAATCGAGGAGAGCAAATTTCCTGACAACCAGATTGATGATCTTAAACGGGGGAAAGGCATACATGTCCAGCGCCGTCCAATCCATCAAGAAGGCGTCCACTGCAACAGCTTCCTCGTCCGGGACTAGGGAGCAGTAGTTGGGGATCCTCTTGTTTAGACCGGAGGCAAAAAGGTCTATTACAGGTCTGCCCCACAACTTCCAGAGGCTCCGACAGACATGCGGGTTGAGAGTCCACTCTGCAGGAAGGACTTGTCCCCTCCTGCTGAGCATGTCTGCCCTGATGTTTCTCTGCCCTTGAACAAACCTTGTCAACAGCTGGGTCTCGTTCTCGTTCGCCCAAAGGAGAAGCTCTCTCGCAGTTGAGAACAGAGAGAGGGAGTGAGTTCCCCCTTGCTTCCTTATGTACGCGAGAGCTGTGGTGAAGTCGGAATTGATCTCCACAGTCTTTCCTGACACCGAGGTTTTGAAGGCCTTGAGCCCTAACAAAATTGCCATTAATTCCTTCCTGTTGATATGCCAACTGACCTGACCCCATTCCCAAATACCTGAGACCTCTTTGTTCCCTAGTGTTGCTCCCCAGCCTGACTCGGACGCGTCTGAGAATAACACTAGGTCGGGGTTCTTCTTGAACAAGGAGATCCCTTTTCCCAACAAAGCTGGGTCCAGCCACCACATTAAAAGATCCTTGATCTCTGTCGGAATGGGAAAAGAAAAAGTGTCCTCCTGGATCTTTCTGTTCCAAACCTTTGCGAGGAAGTGTTGCAGAGGCCTTAGGTGCAGTCTCCTCAAAGGGACAAACTGCTCCAGGGAGGATAGAGTTCCCAGCAGACTCATCCACTCCTTCGCTGAGCATTCCTGCTTCCTCAAAAAGTCTTTGACTTTGTCCAGGCACCTGGTCTGCCTCTCCTGGGAGGGAGAAGCCTGAAAAAGAACCGAATTCAGAACTATCCCCAAATAGAGAATAGTCTGATTCAGCTCGGTCTGAGACTTCCCCCAGTTGACGATGAGTCCCAGGTCCTGAGTAATCGTATAAGTCTTCATTAGGTCCTCCAGACATTTCTCTTTCGACTGTGACCGGATCAGCCAGTCGTCTAGATAGAAGGAAACCCTTATCCCCTCCTGGTGTAACCAGCCTGCCACATTCGCCATTAGTCTGGTGAAAACTTGGGGAGCTGTGCTGAGACCGAAGCAAAGTGCCCTGAACTGGAAGCACTTGCCCTGGAACACAACCCTCAGATATCTCCTCGAAGACGGATGAATGGGGACGTGAAAATAAGCGTCCTGCAGGTCGAGGGAAACCATCCAGTCTCCTGGATGAACTGCAGCCAGCACTGACTGAGTCGTCTCCATGGAGAACTTCATTTTCTCCACGAAGGCGTTCAGAGAGCTGACATCTAGGACTGGTCTCCATCCACCCGAGTTCTTGGGAACCAGAAACAGGCGATTGTAAAAGCCTGGGGAGGCGAGGTCTTGAACCGGCTCTATTGCTCCCTTGACCAACATCTGGTCGACTAGCTCCAGAAGAGCCTCTCGTTTCCCCGCGTCAGTGTACTGAGCCACTAAGGCTAGGGGAGAGTCTGAGAGAGGTGGTTTCTTTAAAAAGGGGATCTTGTAACCTTCCTTGACGACTGAGAGGGACCAGGTGTCCGCCCCTCTCCTTTTCCAAGACTGCCAAAAACGAGACAGTCTTGCCCCTACTGGTGTCTGGAGGATTTCCATCTCATTTTTTGGACAGGGGCCTAAACGCACCCCTGCTGGTCCTTGGCCCTGACTCTTGTCTTCTCCCCCTAAAATCCGCTCTCGAGGAGATCCTGCCCCGAAAGGGCTGTTGAAACTACTTCTCCTCCTTCTTCAGAGGAGCAGGAGCAACAGGTAAGGTCTTTCTAGCCGACCGAGACAAAAGGTCCTGAGTAGCCTTCTGAGCCAGAGAAAGGGAGATATCTCTGACCAGAGCTTCAGGAAAAAGATGACGTGAAAAAGGGGCGTAAAGTAGCTCCAACTTTTGGGCAACAGTCACAGATCTAGAGGTGAAGGAGCACAAAAGGGCCCTCTTCTTTAAGACCCCTGCTGAGAAAAGGGAAGCCAATTCATTAGCTCCATCCCTTAGAGCTTTGTCCATGCAGGACATGATACTCGTCAGGTCCTTCGTGTCCTCCAGGAGTTCAGACTTCCTGGCCAGAGTCCCGAGAGACCAGTCCAGGAAGCTGAAAACCTCGAAAACCCTGAAAATTCCCTTGACGGGGTGATCAAGCTCCGACATGGACCACATCACCTTGGCAGAGTTTAAAGCATGCCTTCTTGCCGAGTCCACAAGAGCCGAGAAGTCACCTTGGGAGGAGGCAAGCACTCCCAACCCCAAAGGTTCCCCTGTCTCATACCACATACCGGCCTTGGAAGCAAGCCGAGACGGTGGAAAAGAAAAGGTGGTCTTGACAGCTTGTCTCCGTTCCTTCATCCAATCATCCACTTTAACGAGAGCTTTCCTGGCCGAAATTGAAAGTTTCATTTTGATGAAGGCCGAAGACTTAGTAGCTTTCTTCCTGATAAATTGAGACTGAGGAGAACGAGGGGCCGAGGGTTGAAATTCCTCCCCATAAAGTTCCAAAAGAGAGCGAGAAAGAACCTTGTAATCACTAGAAGAGTCGGCAGGTTTTTCTTCCTCTTCCGAAATATCTTCGAGGTCCTGCTCAAGGATAACATCCCGAAGAGTTGGGCTGCCAGCAGTCTGGCAGCGAGAGCTGTTTGGATCCTGGCGCCGAGCGCCGCTAACATCCAGTCGGCGAGAAGCGGTATCGTCCCGATGACGAGAAGCGGTATCGTCCCGATGACGAGAAGCGGTATCGTCCGATGACGAGAAGCGGTATCGTCACGATGACGAGAAGCGGTATCGTCACGATGACGAGAAGCGGTATCGTCACGATGACGAGAGGCGGTATCGTCACGATGACGAGAGGCAGTATCGTCACGATGACGAGAAACGGAAGCGTCCTGAAGATGCAGGCTGCCTTCGCCTTGAAAATGCAGACTGCATTCATCCTGTGTCCTAAGAAACGAGGCAGTAACGTCCTGGCGTTTCGAAAGAGAAACGGAATCGTCACGGCGCCGAGAACGAGAGGCTGTATCGTCCTGGCGCCGGGAGAGGGGGGAAGGAAATTCCTGGCAGCGTGCCGATGAAGAGGGTGTGCGTTGTCATACGGCCGACGAAGTGCGCAGAGGTTTCTTGGGAGAGATACTAAAATCTCTCTTAGAAGAAGATCTATTAACAGGCAAAGAGACGTCCTTACGTCTGACGGACTGAGAAGGGTGGCTGAAAGCTTCAACTAACGATGAAAGTTGTTCCTGCATAACAACCATGAAAGCTTTAGCAACCTCCGCTGGCTCTCGCGGTGCCGAAGACGGCAGTTGTCGTACGGCTTGACTGGGAGTGCTGGCAGAAGAAGTAGGGAGTCTAGCAGGATTAACTGGGCTAAGGACTCTCTGTTTCGCCCTTTTAACAGGAACAACATCGAAATCGTCTTCCGAAGGATCAGGGTCTCGGCTACTCGAACCGGGAGAGGGAGAGCGAGACAGCACGTCCCGGTTCCACCCTCTCTTCATTGGTCTTGATTCGTAACGCCAATTACGTCTGGGAGAACGATCAGGCGAAGACACAAACGTATCCGACACGCCTTTCCTACGGCGGTCAAGAGCAGCCTGGGAGATCGCAACAGGACTCTGAGGCGACGACTGACTGAGGATAAGCACCTCTCACCCCCTTTCGGCTTTCGACGTACCTTCTCCCTTGGTCCTGGGAGCTTGGTAGAGGTCTAGACCTAGGGGTATGACAGATTCGATCAGTCGCCACCTCCACTGCACTTTCACAAGCACTAATTTCACCTACACCCTTACCTTTAAAGGCCTCCAATTCAGCAGCTAATTTAGCATACCCAGGGTCATCCGTAGGCACAGATCCTGTAGAAGGGGCAGGAGTCACTACATTTGGGGAAGGAATACCTTCCAAAGGGGTTACAAGCAAAGGGTCAATAGATAAATCTAAGCTAGGCTCACTAGCAGACTTTGACTTTGATTTAGCTCTTCTAACTCTATCAATCTCAAGTTTGTGCACATAACGCTTCATAGCTAACCAATTATCATCACTTAAAACCTCGCATTCCTTGCACTTATTATCTAAAGCACATTCAAACCCCCTGCAACCCAAACAGATAGTGTGAGGGTCAACCGAAACTTTCGGCAACCTCAACTTGCAAATATCATTCGCACAAATACGATAATGAATTTTCTCACTCATGATAATAAAGGAAAAAAGACAAAAAAAAAAAAAAAAAAACAACACGATTGCCAAATCCCAACACAGTGTACTTCACCAAAAACGAAGTCCAAAAAGGCGATGAAGGGAAAGCGATCCGAAAAAACTCTGAAAGGCGGACCAACGATGTTGACGATCCGGCCGGCAGAGATAATCTGAGGAACAGAAAACGGAAATGATTCCAAGTACCACCCTGTAAGGGTTGTTAACCATCTAACCACACAACCACCACAAGGCGGTTGCCGCGATTTTCGATTAAATTCTGCCGCAGTCGGAGACTCAGCTATATATATATAACTGCCAGGTAAGTTCTATTCATAAAAAGAATGATTTTTCATCGAGAGACCACTCTGTCTCTAGAGGTTTTGTCTGAGAGAGGGAATATGCCATCACATTTCTTACTCCCTGAAGGTGGGATGCTGACAGGTGCCAACCTTTCTTCTGAACGAACGTAAAGACGGCTATCATGATGCGGTTTATTTGGGGAGACCTCGACCCTTGTCTGTTAATGCAATGGACTATCACCTTGCTGCCGAGAACTAGACGGATATGAATGTTCTCCTTCAAGTGTAATGTCTTGAGGGACAAGAAGACTGCCATGGCCTCCAGAATATTGATGTGGAATTGTTGAAATTTCTGAGCCCAACGGCCTTGCACTTTTTTGAGCGGGGTATGACCGCCCCCCAACCATCCAACAAGGTGTCCGTATGAAGTGCCACTACTGGAGGAGGAAAGCGCAACGGCACCGTCTGTGAAAGACTTTTGGCAGTGGACCACGGTCGAAGTTGCTTGCACAGTGAAACCGGAGTCGTCTTCTGATGGTAGCGAAGAGTTTTGGAGGCTCTCCTTTTCCAAACTCTGCTTGCATCCTTTGAGTCCGTACCTTGAGCACAGGGTTCATTACCGAGGAGAATTGTAAAGATCCTAGAACCCTCTCCTGGCATCGCCTGGTGATCGTCCCCGCTCAGTAGCTTGATGTTAGAAAACACTTACCTACGGCGAGGGCGAGCATTCCGGGAATCGTCAACAGGAACGCTCGAGGGGACTTCTGTTCAGGTCTTACAAGACGCTAACGCCTCTCGCTTCCTTTCGCCGATCGACGTTACTTCTCCCCTGGGTCCGGGAGCTTGAAAGAGGTCTAAGGCTAGGATAACGACAGGTCCGAACAGAAGCACCCTCCACTATATTGAATAAAATTCACTACACTAATTTAACATTAACTTGCACTTTTAAACTCTTTGGCTTGAATGAGAATGCAATAGGAATTGAATCCTAGATAAAATGTAACAAAATATTTTATATAAAATATTAAATGAATAGATATAGGAATACAGTATGTATATATATATATATATATATATATATATATATATATATATATATATATATATATATATATATATATATATATATACTGTATATACATATATATATGATAAATTTTGCACATTTTTACGTGTTTTTCATATTCAAGTAAGCCATATATATTTTGATATATTAATGTCTGGATTCTCTTAACGACCTCGGGATCAGAGCCCCAGGCGAAATCTCACAAAGACAAGAGCTTGGCTCCGGCCGGGAATCGAACCCTGGTCGGCAAGCTTATATAGACAGTGACTAACCCATTCGGCCACGAAGAAAGATAAAAGTCAATGACAATTCTACTGTACTTATACCTGTCGAATTCAGGTATTTTGTACTTAGAATTGAAATCAACCCATCTTCACCATCGTAGCTAATTGGTAGTTTGTTACTTGGCATTCAATTAATGATAAATTTTGCACATTTTTACGTGTTTTTCATATTCAAATAAGCCATATATATTTTGATATATTAATGTCTGGATTCTCTTAACGACCTCGGGATCAGAGCCCCAGGCGAAATCTCACAAAGACAAGAGCTTGGCTCCGGCCGGGAATCGAACCCTGGTCGGCAAGCTTATATAGACAGTGACTAACCCATTCGGCCACGAAGAAAGATAAAAGTCAATGACAATTCTACTGTACTTATACCTGTCGAATTCAGGTATTTTGTACTTAGAATTGAAATCAACCCATCTTCACCATCGTAGCTAATTGGTAGTTTGTTACTTGGCATTCAATTAATGATAAATTTTGCACATTTTTACGTGTTTTTCATATTCAAATAAGCCATATATATTTTGATATATTAATGTCTGGATTCTCTTAACGACCTCGGGATCAGAGCCCCAGGCGAAATCTCACAAAGACAAGAGCTTGGCTCCGGCCGGGAATCGAACCCTGGTCGGCAAGCTTATATAGACAGTGACTAACCCATTCGGCCACGAAGAAAGATAAAAGTCAATGACAAGTAACAAACTACCAATTAGCTACGATGGTGAAGATGGGTTGATTTCAAACAGCTTCGACAATCACAATCCAGTCAAGAGTGGGGCTAATTTCAAAATAATAACTCCACAGAGTTTGAACATATTTTTTACTTGCAGTAGTTGCGTTCGTAAACTTGAAAGTTTGCAACTCGGATGCTCATACCTTAAGAACTGTCTGTACACTGGGTGTGTGAGCAGGGTGGCCAGTCTAGGCCCCGCTAACAAGAGGTGGGTTGTTAAAACTCTTTTAAAAAAGTTCAGGGCTAGTTTTCAGCCACGCCAAACAATAAATTCATGGTAAAGAAAGAAGGATTTGTACAGTAGGCTATGTGTAGAAACAAATTCATACTAATACTGTATTTACAGTACAGTGTATTGTAATTGTATACGACACCATTCGATAGTTAGCTGACCAACCGTAATGCGAAACATCATTGCATTCTAAAATCACTCATGACTTTTAAAAGATAATTGTGCTTCATTAAAGCATTTTTGTACTTTTGTTCTCAATTTCGGGTGCATTTAAACCATTAACTATTAGCGAATTTTTTACTATACAGTATCAGTGTTGTTAGATAAGAATATCAGTGTTGTTAGGTAAGAACACGTGTTTTGTTGTTACTTATACAAAGGGTTGTGTGGCAATGACCTATGTGTTACAAGTCGTCTTACCTTGTACTGAAGCTGTGTTAGTAATGTAGAATTACCTCTGAAAAATAGTAAGAACTACAAAACCATGAAACAAACCACATGAAAAAGTAGTGCAGTACAGTGGGTTACCTAACGTGTCAGTCAACCGCAGGAAGGTAATGGTCTCTTGAGTTTTCAAGTTATGAGTTGACTCATTCTAGGGCAGCAAGCATTTGCGGATTCTCGATCTTTATACCAGCCTGTTACCTAAACCCTGTGAATATGGAAGGCTGACTGTATAGCCAATATAGTTCTTGTAATTGCTTAGGACTAAATGGTTTTTTTTTTTTTTTTTTTTTTTACGATTGTAGTTTTTGGCTACATTATTCTAGAGCCATGCTAGACCAAAATATCAACTGCTACCGGCCCAATTTTCACCAATACTTGGGGGTTAATGTTAGGGTTAATTCAGTTTACCTTTAGCTAGACCTTGATCTTTAACCTGACTTTCAAAACTGAATCACTTCTATGTCTCAACATCATAATTCCCTGAAAGTTTCACTACTCTTTGAGTAAAATTGTGGCCAGGAAGTTGTTCAGAAACATACAAACAGGGGCGAAAACATAACCTCTCCAAAATTCATTGGCAGGGGTAATCAGTTCCTCTAAAAGGCCAAAGAGGATTTTGATGTGAGAAATGTTGAAAGTGACCCCATTTAGATCTTGTTAAATTAGAAGATATGATTGACCAAAATACCTCCAACCATAATAGGAATTGCCCTGCCAAGTAAACCGTGACACATACTGACAAACTGACACATATGATCTCCCCTCAGCATGGCAAAAACACTTACACATATACAATCATAAGATCACATTTCATTTTAACTTATTTGAAATATACTTTACCATGTAGTTATAATGATATGGCAGGCACAAGACACACTGGCAGATAGGCATGTAGACAATCTTTTTTCAAGCTCATTTATTCATGATGAACTAGCATTGTACCAAATTGATCTATTCTATCTTGTACCAAATTTGACTTTGCTCTTTTCAACTTGGTAGAAAGATTTATGATTAGGTAAATAGGACAAATAGGAAGATGATCTTACATGCACACCAATTCATGATACTCTATCTTTGTACCAGTTTGATTGAAATTTACTTAAAATGTAGTGTGAATTGCAAGGAATGAACTATAAACACACACTAGGGAACAGAAATTAGATAGTCAAAACTAAGAAAACACCAAAAAGGAAAATTTTTTCCTTTAACTTAAACAATCACACTTTAAATCATGATCTTGCCATGTTCCACAGATAAAAGATCAGTTCTGAAGTAAAAAATCTAGTATTGTACTATCTATATAGAAACGGTAAATTGCGATGAGACTAGGGGATTCCCAGAAAATTAATGTCCCTCCCAGACAAGGCCTTTGGAAATTCTCTCGCACGAGAACCAATTTCAAAAAGGGAATCAACAAGGAAATCTAATTGAACTCATTCCAACCAAAGTAAGTTTTAATGTTCAAAACCACTATTTGAGTACTGTACACACAACTATTGATAAAAGTTACATGAATAGATGACAGAATTCTTTATTTCTAAATTCAAGAAAAGCTGGTTATGGGACATGAATAAAATATATCTTAATGATAATGGCCATACAAAGTCTATCTTTAATAGATATACTGTACAGTAGGTAATGGGTAAATTCCCTAATCCTTAATCATTCTCAATTACCTTTTAGGGTCAAATGATAATTACAAAACAAACTTTACATTTCACAGAAGCCATGTAATCTTCCATACATAAATCTACAACAAAATGTTCTTTCTCATTCCAAGTAAAATATTTATAAACCCCTTCTCAAAGTTGAAATAACATTATTAATATTTCACAAGCAAGATGGAAAAATTAAGCACCAAAATTCAGAAAAAAAAAACAGAGCAGGAAGATGAAATACTTACGCTCTTGTGATATACTTCTTCTAAACTTCATGAGGAGCTGTTTCATTTTTCACAGACATACACTAATTCAACATACTATTCCACAAAGTATTTTGCAAAATCCAAACAAGCAGTGAGATAGACTCCATGAACTGCAGATCAACTCACAGAATGACCAAGTCTGGATTGATAGAACACAAGTTGGTGGGAATGGAAGAATCCTAAACCTCTACAATAAGGCAACAATCACAGAAAATATAAAGGAATCACTTTAAACCACCTTAACACTATGGCATACAACATCATCATAGTACTGCAATTTGCCTTTGGTTAGCACAAATCTTAAATACTGCAAGCAACTATAATTCATCATTTAACATCACAGCCACATACTAATCTGTATTTATGTATACATGTGAAATGAAAAGTATTTTCTATTACTTGCCAGGCTTCTAAAATATCTAACTAGTCATTTACATTCCAACACTGACTTGTACCTGGATGAGTTGTCCGTTTGCACTCTATCTCAATATTGTCTAATGTAGTTACAGTACCTAGCTGTGTGGAAAGCATCACTTTATCACCTGCCACAGCTCATATACTAGAACTGATTCCCTTAGAATCTCAACTTCAGCTACAAATAGTTGGGTGCCACGTAAAGACCAGTGCCAGTGTACATGCAACAGAAAGGTAGAGACATGTTCAAAAGCCAAACCCTTGGCACTGTCTTGCCCAACACACAGTGCCAAGACTTTGCTTCATCTTGGCACTCAATGCTACTACTGCCACTACCGCCCACCACATTACACTAACAGGAGCCAAAAGCTTATTTCATTTTAATGCCTGAATAGCTTATACGTACTGCATCATACACCTACTAATCCACCTGAACTTGCTTCACTATTTTTTACCAAAGGAATGGATGCAAAACAGATAATTTTTTTAGATTTTTTTTTATTACAGCATTGAAACAAAACACCATGAAAGTAAGCAATTATATAAAGCAAACGCACTGTATTAAACAAACTCCAATATTATCCGCCCTACTTGAAAATAATAAAATAAGTTTCCCTTTCTATCAATAACTTTAGTTTTCAGAATGATGACTGGAATGAAATATCCATTTATGGAAATAAACTAAAATGAACCACTGCTAAAAAGTGAACAAAAAGTCACATGGGCTTCAAGACGGAAGCCCAAATCAAGAAGTATAAAGTAGGACACACAACTCTATCCCATTTGGCCTGCATCTTAAAATAAACTCAGTAATAGTTACAATGACACAGCACTGTGATATTTGCTAGTTAAATGCAAGAGAAAAAAAAAATTAAAAAATACCATTGGTAACACCTTGCATGATTGAAAGTAGGGTAACTATATCAACAGTAAAGACAATAAACATCAAGTAACAAAAGTATCTGAACAGATTTACAAGATGTATCAACAAAATAATCTTTGACAAATTAAGAGGCCCCAAAAACTATTATAGAATTCTGAAAACTTTCCAACAGAAAATGAATCATGTGACAAATTTCCTCACATTATGACAAGAAAAATAATGATTTTGCAAACTAAAATACAGTCGGCCCTCGTTAATTGCGGGGTCTTGCTTTGCAATTCCGGTTTTACGTGGCCAAGAAAAATGCAAAACCTATTAAATAAAAGTTCTCATAAAAATCGCGATAAAATTTACGCTGGGCGATAATTTCAAATAGCCCGTGCTCCTTTACACGTGTAAAACTGCGCGCCAGTACCTATCTCTACACCCAACTGGTCCTAGCTCTCTCTGTAGAGTGTATATCCATTTACTGTGGCAAAAAAATTACAGCTATATTTGAAATAAATCAGATTTTGACTAAACTGCTGCTTCACTTAACTGTATCCAATAATAATGCATGTAATATTCACATTTTAATATCGTATTTATAATTAAAAACAAAGCGAATTATAACCTAATGCATTATTTACATTCAAATCAGCTGATCAACCCTACATAATCCGTTGAAAACCTCAATTTTTGGATCAAATAACTCCCTTATTATTAGAATAGTTGAAAAAACAAGGCCTACATGGCTGAGGACTATGAAGCAAGAAGTAAGAGATGATGAATGGAAAAGCATTGAATTAAAAGCTCAAGATAGAGACGACTGGCGAAATCTAACCGAGGCCCTTTGCGTCTATAGGTGTAAGAGTAGAAGATGATTATTAAGGCATGCTACCAAAGGATATTTGTTATTTCCCAAAAGAAACAATTATTACTTAAGCTATCATTTTCCAATTAGCATACTAATTTCATTAGTTTTACTTGAAATGCTTCTCATATTTTATTTACTTGTACTGCGAGTTGAATTGCATAACGTTAACAGGAGTTTCGTTTGTGTTGCCGATGCACAATATTTTAAAGTTTCTAGCTCTATGGTGCTTGATTATAAAGCTTCAATTGACTGTGAAAAAACAAAGATTTCATTTATTACACAGAGAGAGAGAGAGAGAGAGAGAGAGAGAGAGAGAGAGAGAGAGAGAGAGAGAGAGAGAGAGAGAGAGAGATAATACTGTAATGAGTTATAAATGTATTTAGAGTATATGAAAACTATGAGAGATTATAACACATCTGTGCTTATGTAATACTTTATTAACTATATATAGTAGATGTTTGAATAAGTTAAGAAATAGTACACACACTATTCTTTGCTATTGATTTGTACGTGCATCAGCTGATCTGATCACGGCATCCAAAATACTTAGATTGATAAAATACACCCGAAATTTAAACCAAAAGTATATAAATGTTATATTAGAGCACAATAAACTATCTAAATAATTTAATCATAATTTTTTCGAATGCAATAATGCTTCCAAAACAAAAGCAAATATTTTGAGAGAGAGAGAGAGAAAGAGAGAGAGAGAGAGAGAGAGAGAGAGAGAGAAAAGTAATCAAATGTACTGTTTCTGTTTGTTTATTTAATAGAAACTATTATCTGGAAATTTGTTTCCAGTTTATAAAAAAAAAAATGCATTTCGGTTCAAGAAAATATAGATATAACGTACTGCACAAGAGACAACATATAGGAAGTGGCTTGTTGCGTCATGCTTCCAGAAAACGTGTTGGCTACGAATCGTCTGAACGAAAACAACAGGCACTTACAGTTAAGTACAGTTAAGCTGTACAGCAGTAATATTACTGTCCATATATTACAGTAATATGCACTATTTTATCTGCTACAGAGCAGGAATTACAAGGTAGGAACAACTTTTGTTATACAGAACAGTAAGGGGATGATGACTCAGTAAAACTTTACTTTAGCACCATACTATACTGTAACCTTACTGTGTCCAGTACATAGTGTACAAGTGTGCAAATGTACTTTACAGTGTGCATATGATTATAAATTGTTGTAGAAACCAAATTAAAATGACAAATTCGTAGATAATTTGTATTTTTCCCAACGATACAAACCTAGCTATTTACATGGGGTGATACTTCGGCGCAGCTGATGACGAGCCATAAAGTTTTAACGAGGGTTTCCTACCCCACCGCTAGTTAGCCGGGGGGGGGGGGAAGCTTGCTACCCCTCCACCCTCACACACACCGGTGATTCGGCCACTTTACTTAGAGGTGGGACTTATCTTGGGGGACAGGGCTGGCAGGCACATAACTGTAAATAGCTAGGTTTGTATCGTTAGGAAAAATACAAATTATCTACGAATTTGTCATTTGTTCCTTAACTGAATACAAACCATACTGGCTTTAGCTTGCCCGGGGGCCCCGACCCTAAGTTCATAAAGCAACTCCAGGATCGGGGACCCTGCACCTCGCAGGCAGTCAGGGACTGCTGCGGCCTACGTAAGCTGTGTGTGAAGGTGAGCAGTGACACGTCCTAGGAAGTTGACCTGGAGTCCTTAATAAGGAAATCTAGGCTAGGACAACCCAATACCACCTCGTCAGGGTATGGGGACATGACAGTATTATAAGCTAATACTAGGAACACAAGGAAGCATGGCTTACTTGCAGAGGTTCGAGGTCAGCTGTGCAAAGAACCAGGATGCTGTTTTTCTCCAAGGGAGGAGAGGATGAAGAAAAGAAAAGGGCCAGACAGATCTTTTCATTCACACAGACTAAAACCGGGTAACAATGCCCTCAACCCTCTGCTACTTGTCCAATTAGGAGCCTGAGGTTAGACCAGCTTTGTGCAGCCACCACAGGGCCGATAGAAAACGTATCGAGCCTCCTGTGGGTCACGCCTTGCAGGTAGTGGGCCATGAAGGTAGTCTGACGCTTCCAGACCCCGGCTTGCAGGACCTGCGTCACAAAAAAGTTCTTCTTGAAGGCCAGGGACGCAGTTACGCCCCTGACATCGTGCGCCCTAGGGCGTCGTGACGGGGGAGGGTCAGAACTCAAGGCCAGGTGGATTACCTTACGGATCCAGGCCGAGATGGTGTTCTTGGTGACCCTCTTCTTCGTTGGCACGGTGCTAACAAACAAGGCTCGCACCTGGGGCCGGACTGCAGCTGCTCTCTTCAGATACAACCTCAGACTCCTAACTGGGCACAGTAGGAGATGATCTGGGTCATTTGTTACAGAACGAAGACTCGAGACCTGGAAAGAGTCGAACCTAGGGTCCTGCACTCCCGGGTTCTGAGTCTTGGCAACAAACTCAGGGACGAAGCTGAACGTCACCTCCCCCCCATCCCCTTGAATGGGCGACGTCGTATGAGAGACCATGTAGCTCGCCAACTCGCTTGGCCGAGGCCAAAGCTAGCAGGAACACCGTCTTCCAGGTAAGGTGGCGATCCGAGGCCTGGCGTAAAGGTTTGTAGGGAGGCCTCTTAAGAGACCTGAGGACTCGAACCACGTTTCAACGAGGAGGTCTCACTTCCGACTGAGGGCAGGTAAGTTCATAACTTCGTATGAGCAGGGACAGTTCCAGCGAGGAGGAAATGTCCATTCCTTTGAGCCTGAAGGCAAGACTTAAGGCTGAGCGATAGCCTTTCACTGCCGAGACTGAAAGGCGCATTTCTTCCCGCAGATACACAAGGAACTCCGCTATTGCTGGTAGAGTGGCATCGAGGGGAGAGATACCCCTTCCACGACACCAACCACAGAAAACTCGCCACTTCGCCCGGTAGACTCCTGCGAATGACCGCCGCAGGTGACCAGACATCCTTTCCGCAACTTGTTGCGAAAAACCTCTCTCTTTGAGGAGATGCTGGATAGTCTCCAGGCGTGAAGTCGAAGCAAAGCTACGGCTTAAAGTCGAAGATGTTGGAGTGTGGTTGTTTGAGTAGCTCGTGACGTGGAGGGAGTTCCCTCGGGATCTCCGCCAGGAGCTGCAAAAGGTCTGGAAACCCCTCTGGGTGATGCCACAGCGGAGCTATCAAAGTCATCGAGAGATTGACCGATATTCTGGTCTTGTTGAGGACCCTCCTCATCAGACAGAACGGGGGAAAGGCGTACAGGTCGACGTTGTCCCACCGTTGTTGGAAGGCATCCTGCCAGAGAGCCTTGGGGTCCGGGACTGGGGAGCAGTACAGCGGAAGCTTGGTGTTCAACGCCGTAGCGAACAGATCCACAGTCGGGGAACCCCACAAAGTCAAGACTTTGTTGGCTATCAGAGGATCCAAAGACCACTCAGTACTCACTATCTGCGTCGTTCGGCTCAGACTGTCGGCGAGCACATTCCTCTTGCCTAGAATGAAGCAAGCTGTAAGTGATATCGAGTGGACCTCGGACCATATCAGGATCTCTACTGCAAGATGGGATAGTAGTTCCGAAAAGGTACCTCCCTGCTTGTTGATGTAAGCCACTACCGTGGTGTTGTCGCTCATCACCACTACGGAGTGACCTGCCAGGACTTGATGGAACTTTTGAAGGCCCAGAAAGACGGCCTTCATCTCCAGCAGGTTTATGTGAAGGTACTTTTCTGATTCTGACCACAGGCCGGAGGTCCTGTGGTTCAGTACGTGGGCCCCCCACCCTTTGTTTGACGCGTCCGAAAACAACATCAAATCTGGGGGGGAGACGAGAAGATCCACTCCCTTTCGTAGATTCTCTTCCGCCACCCACCACTCCAGATCCGATCGCTCCGCCGATCCCATCGGGATCAAGATGTCCGGGGAGTCGATACCTTGACTCCATCGGGACTTCAGCCGCCACTGAAGGGATCTCATCCTGAGGCGACTGCTGGGAACGAGGCGGGTTAGAGAGGAAAGGTGGCCGAGGAGACGAAGCCACGATTGGGCTGGGAGTTCTTCTCGAGTGAGGAAAGGTCTTGCGACCTTCCTCAGCCTGGAAATCCTTTCGTCTGATGGGAAGGCTTTGTGGAGATTGGTGTCTATGATCATACCTAGGTAAACCAGCCTCTGAGAGGGCTGCAGAGAAGACTTCTCGAGGTTTACCACGATCCCCAGATCCCGGCAAACCTCGAGGAGCTCGTCTCGGTGGTGGAGAAGGGAAACCTCCGAGTCTGCCAGGACCAGCCAGTCGTCCAGGTAACGAAGGAGACAGATGCCGGTTCTGTGTGCCCATGAAGAGATGAGGGTGAAGACACTGGTGAACACCTGAGGTGCTGTGGAGAGACCGAAACACAACATCTTGAACTGGTAGATCTTGTGATCTAGGCAAAATCTTAGGTACTTCCTTGAAGACGGATGGATTGGGATCTGGAAGTACGCGTCCTTCAGATCCAGAGTGCACATGAAATCCCGCGGTCTCACTGCAAGTCTGACCGTGTCCGCCGTGTCCATGCTGAACGGAGTCTGCTTGACAAACCCGTTCAGTGTCGAGAGATCGATGACTGGTCTCTAGCCTCCAGACGCCTTTTTCACAAGAAAGAGTCGAATGTAGAAGCCTGGGGACCCGTCCACGACCTCTTGGAGCGTATTCTTCTCCAACATGGTCTGGACTTCGGCCCGAAGGGCCTGCCCTTTTGCCGACCCCATGGCAAGAGAGCTCAGCGACACTGGATCCGCTGTCAGGGGAGGTAGAGATGCCGTGAACGGGACGCGATACCCTTGAGAGATCACAGACACCGTCCAGGCATCTGCCCCGAGTTGCTGCCACCTTGCTGCACAACTCTGAAGGCATCCCCCCACTGGTGGACATGCAGGGGGATTGCCATCCCTAGCGTTTCCGGCCTCGGCCGGTACCTCTAGGGTTCTTGTTCCCCCTGGAGGACTTCTTGCCCCTTCCGCCCTTGGCAGGAAAGGGCTTAGACACCTTGGGCTTCGCTGTAACGGCTGTCTTCTTCGTGTCCTTGGCAGGGCGGGGCTGCTGTACTGCCGGAGGGTTGTAGGGCCTTGATGTCAGGGCTCTATGGATGAGGGAATCCTGATTGGACTGCCTCCACCTCTCGGCAGTACGCTCCACGTCCTTAGGCTTGAACAGACTCTTGCTGAGGACAGAAGAGTGTCTGAGCCTACTAGCCTCGGTGCTGGGGACCTTCTGATGAAACCTCGCCGCCACTGCGTCCCGACGCTCGAGGATCGTGTTGGCCCACAAGCTGGTAACCTGGTGGGACAGGAACTCGATGGTCCGAGTGCCCGAGAGGAGGAAGGTCTCCAGAGCTTTCCTGGTGCTTTCCTTGGACAGATCCTCGGACCGCACCAGAATGCCCAGAGAACCCAGCCAGAAGTCTAGCCATGAAGCGGCCTGCATGGCACACTTAATGACCTTCTCATGACTCTGGATCTCGGTGGCCGAAAAGGACACGTGCCGGTTGGAGAGTCTCTCAAGAGACACTCCCCCTGAGAGGGCTTCCACGGAATGGTGCAGGGGAAGGCTCAAAGAAGGCTCCTCAAGGATCTCAAAATATCTCCTCTGACGGACTCGAGGAGGAGGGAGGAGCTTATACCCGGCACTCGACCTCCTTGAGGAGGCAAGCTCCGCAAGTTGTCCTTCGATCTTCTCTCTGGCACTCTTCATCCCCCGAGACCAGGGCAAAGGTGCACTGGCCCTGGAGGGCCTACGAGAGCCAAAGATACCATCCAGGACTGTGTCCTGCCCATCACGAGGAGGGACCTCAGGATCTGGGATCCCGTTGAGACTCCTCATGAGAGAGATAACTTGCCAGAATGCATGTTCTGATTCTTGGCGCTCGCCTCCTGGGGGGACGCGTGAATATCCTCGACCGGCCTAGGCTGCTCCTGTCTGATCCTAGCCGATGATTTAGGAATAGTCTTAAGAGTCCTTAGATTCCCTCCTGGGAGGGATACAGGACTCCAAACGCGAAGGTGGTAGGTCCTTCTCCACCTCAAGACGAGGGGACCTCTCGGGAGGACGACGAACTTCCTCCATTGGTGCGATGGGGAGGACATCCTCTCAGACCGACTCCCCTGAGGAGGGGTATTCCTCCTCCGCAGGGGAAGGCGAAAAGGTCTGAGGAGGAGTAGGAACCTTGCCTAAGGATCTGCGAGGAGATAGCCTAGGTCTCGGAGGAAGATCCACGGTAGAAACTCCTCTCTTCCTCTTCAGCGGGGAGGAAACTGCCACTGGTTCGCGACACGAGTCAGAGGCGGCAGGCTTCATAGCCCGAACAAGAGCTCTGAGAAGGGTATCAAACCACGGCTGTTGACTGACAGCGGCGCTGGCAGACACTCCCTCTGGAGGGAAGGGGACCGATGGATCCCTAGGAGGAGTACACAGGCGAGGGTTCGCCTTCTGGGCTGCAAAAGAAGAATCCCTAGATATATCTGGGGAGCGCGCTGGTCTCCGCTTACGGGGGGGGGGGGGGGGGGGGGAACCAAGGAAGAATCCGGCTGGCGGAGGCCGCGTTGGGGCTCGTGAATTGGGCCCTGCACAGGGTCGCGCGCGTTAGCGTAATGTGAGGCTGGAATATCGCGAGCGCGAACCCCATCGCGCGCGCGCCCGGGAGATACTGGAAAATCGCGCGCGCGTACCCGCGTGGGCGGCCGCAAAGCGATGGCGCGCAGATGAATAAATGGCGCGAGAGCGTGATGGTGAAGGAGTCGGTGTACGACGATCAGGAACCGCCCGAACGCGCGGGTGCGCACTATTCGCTTGCGAGTTTGTTAACTGCGCTGGCGAATGTTGGCGCGCATCTGGAACAGGCTGTTTCAGAGGTCGCGGGTTGCAAACGGCCTGAGGAACGTTCACAGTTGCCTTGAACACAGGCACAGGGCGTGTAGCTGGGACTGGGCGCGACAGATGAGCGTCGCGCGCGACATTGTCGGCAGCAGACTCGCGTGATTCCAGAGGAGGCCGTGAGCGCCTGTGCGCTAACTTAGCCAACCCCGGAGCTACGTGTTGAGTCAGCGCGCCACGCGATCGCGTTGGAGAACGCGCGAAAGCTGGAACAATATCCGCGCGTGAAAGCGCACCGCGAACCTCTTTAACCGCGCGCGATGGAGAGCGCGTCGCGGATGGAATCGACGCGATCTTCCCCCGTCGGGAGCGACGAGTCCGAAGGAACCTGTGGGCGCCTGTGCGCCGACTCTGGAACCTTGTGGACTGCGCGAAGAGTGACAGGAACCGGGGGAGATCGCGCGTTGCGCTTTCCCCCTATAGGGAGCGACGAGTCCACGAGAACCTGAAGGAACTTGTTGGACCGTGCGAGGTGGTGATACAGGAACAGGGGGAGAACGCGCGCCGCGTTTTCCCCCCAAAGGACGCCGCGAGTCCGTAGGAACCTGTGGGCGCCTGTGCGCCGACTCAGGCACCTTTGGAATCGCGCGTGATGTAACAGGAACTGGGGGGCGTGGAGGTGCTGGTAAAGGTGGGCGCGCGGGCGCTCTCGAGCGCTTGCACGCAGCATCAGGTACAGTTGACGATGGGCGTGGGCGCGCAGGTGAACCCTGGCGCGTAACAGGATCAGAGGCGCGAACGCCTGCAGGAGAGCGCTTTGTCAGCAACAACAGGAACAACAGCAACGGGCGCAAGCAGAGCCTTACGCTTAGAGACGAGAGGCGCAGTTTTGCGCTCAAGTCCCTGAGACCCCGAAGGGCCAGGAGACTGCGCAATGGCAGACTGAGGGGGCGCGTAAAGCACATCAGCAGCCTTCGAAGTAGATGGTTGAGGAGACCCTTGTCCAGACGGAAGACCATCCTCCAAAGGGGAACGCGAACGATCCCCGGAGAGGTCTAGGGTGGTAGCTGGCAGGACAGGAGAGCGGCGAGTCGTCTCCTCCGCAGAGGATGTGGGGACGACGAGCCAAAGAGGCACCTCCTAACCCCCTTAAAGGGAGAAGGAAGACCTCTACGGCGAAGGGGAGGGCGAGCCATCCGCCTTATACGCCCACGAGGGGCCGTGGGATCAGCAAGCTGACCATCGAAGGGCCTCGTCTCTACCAGAGAACTCCCTCGAGAGGGAATCTCAGTGGAAGGAGAGACCGTAGGCCTCCGCTCCTCCCTCGAAGTGTGTCCGGAGGGAGAGACAGAGCCTTCAGCTACCTCAATCACAACAGGTGTTTGGACAGATCCATGGGATGTTTCCGAAACAACTACGTCAACTACAGACAGAAGATCTATTTCCGCTGTAGTTGACGATTGTTCGGCGGCCGCACCCCGTTTGACCATGTCAAACAAGGCTGCCTTGGAGGGCAAACCCTGTAGCCCCAAGGAAGCCCAAAGCAGAAAAAGATCCTTGTTAGACATAACTACCTCCTCCGAGGGGGGAGGGGCAGCCGCCTCGCTATGGTAAGCAGCGGCCTATCCCTTACCACGGGATCGGTCAATATCAATATTACGGTCTACGCTACCGTTCGCCGGCCCCTCGGAAGCCGAGCGGGAGATTCGGAGGAGGAATGGGCGGCGGGAGAAGAAGACCTAGGATTTCCTCGCCCCCGAGAACTTTCGGAAGGAGAACGATCCCGTTTAGCCTTCTTCTTACGTCGCCGGGCAAACCTCTCCCACTGGGAGGTAGACCACTCCCTACACAAATTAGCACTATCACACCGTTGACCCCTACACTGCGGGCATAAGGAGTGTGGATCCGTCTCCACGGCCGACATAAAGGTTCCACAAGGGCGGCCGGAAAGACTGGGGCAAGTGCGCATGACGATAACAGAGGCCAACTTCACACACAAACACTGTAAGAAAAAGCAAACAAAAGATTATGGCAGTCAAAGAGAGGAGAGCGCTGACAGGTCTGTCGTCTCTCCGAGCCAAAAGTAAAGTGGCCGAATCACCGGTGTGTGTGAGGGTGGAGGGGTAGCAAGCACTAAAAAACTCAAAATGCTCAAAATTTAATGATACTATGTTCTTTGTATTATATAACCTTTCTGTTTTTAGGATTTAACAATATTTTCACCTGAGATTACCTCTTTATGCCTTAAATTCTTTGATAAAAGGGTAAAAATTAAGAAAAATCACAAAAAATTCCTTTCCAAATATAATTTTTTTAATTCCACTAATAATCCTTCACCCAAATCATCATTGACTCATACATTTATTTTTCACATTGGTAATGCTTTTTGTACACTCTATGGCCATTTTATGTCTCAAAACATGGAATGATACAAAGAAGGGGCTTTTCAACAATTTGATCACAAAAATAGGCTGTTTGCTTCCTTTTACATTCGCCTTTACCTTTCATCAAGTAATTCTTTTGCAAGATATAGCATATAATACATTGGGGTTTGTGGTTTTTGTCAACATATTGAGCTGGAAAACGCATTTCAGTTAGTCTATATTGCATTGCATTTGTAAATCTACCCTTTCTTAGAGTTTTGCTCCACTTATAACCTTCTAACATAGGGTTGATATTTTTTTGGCTTTTCTAATCCAACTTAGCAGTGGGATTCAGAATGCTGTAGCCTATGTTTGAGTCTACTAATGCTGCTTCAATGATAAAATGCCAAATTGATTGGTACCATTTCTGACTCTTTCTTTTGTAAGCATATGTTGAGCATAGCTGATCAAACTTATCAACTTCCCTCATATACTTATTGCATTCCACATGAACACATGTCTTGTCTATTTTTGTCACTTTTTTTAATGAAGTTTCACTTTATATTTTCCTACTGTTTCTTTTAAAGATACTTGGCGAGAAGTAAAGGCCATATCACACATATAAAAGAAAAGAAAAAAATAATTCTTCAACCCAGAGTTAAAGGGAAAAATTAAAAGGACAAAATCAGCTGACTGATAAAAGCAGAGCAACATCGAATGTTTTGCTAATAGTATAATTATATAAAATCATACATACGTAGCAAAGCAGGAAAACAATCTACGAGAGAGAGAGAGAGAGAGAGAGAGAGAGAGAGAGAGAGAGAGAGAGAGAGAGAGAGAGAGAGAGAGAGAGAGAGAGAGAGAGAGATTGTTTTACGTACGTAAATGTAAATTTTAAACAAAAAAATAGCCCCATTTCATATAAAATAGGTTATTACAAATATCTTATTTTATCATATTACAGTAGTCTGTATAATACTGTAAAGTTCAGTACAGTATGTTGTTGTTAGTCGTGGCGATGAAATTCTCACGAAACAAAAACACAGCATTCGATTACAACAGCTGATTCATCTCTCTCTCTCTCTCTCTCTCTCTCTCTCTCTCTCTCTCTCTCTCTCTCTCTCTCTCTCTCTTCGTGTTATACAATACTTACATATAGATGAAGAAACTAAAATTAGTTTTCTTAGTGTATATTAAATACGAAACGAAAAAATTATGCCGAGTTTACATCCATTTCAATCGTTGCTAAAAATACGGCATCGATTTCATCAGCAAACCACTATTTTTTGGGAAACATCATTTTATTCTAGAAAATTGCTACTCTTTAAATAGTTAATTGCACATTAAGAAAGCGTGTACTTTTGTTTTTAAATTTCGGGTGTGTTTTAAAAAACGAGTATTGTCGACTTCTTTTTGTTTTACTTTTGGCTGTGATCAGATCAGCTGACGTCTAGCTGCCGCTCTTGAGAGCATACGAATACACTAACAAAGTATCGTTTATACCATTTCTTAACTTATTCAAACCGTCTATACAGTTGATATTACATAAGCACCAATGTGTTATAACCTATCAAATCTTTTTGTTTACTACATTTAAAACAACACACACACTCACACTCTCTCTCTCTCTCTCTCTCTGGGCTACTTTTCACTACCTCCCATTCCTTACCTCCCTCTATCTCTCTAACAAATGATATCTTTGTTGCTCCTCAAAGTTTCATTTATATTGAAAATCAATCATGATTCAATTTTCCTTACTTTCTCCAATTTTGCACCATCGGTCACATCGCGGTATTTTCGAAATTTCCAGAAAATGCGCGATATATGTATATACATGCGTTATGAAAAAAATCTGCGAAGTGGTGAATCCGCGATAGTCGAACCGCGAAGTAGCGAGGGATCACTGTATCCCCTTCCTGTTCTGTAAAGCATAAGTTGTTCCTATCTAGTAGTACTGTACAGTACCATAACCTAATACTAACTGATACAGTCCTGTAGTGTATAATATTACAACAATATATGTACAGTAATAATACTACAGTGCAGCTTAACATGGAGTTTTTATAAAACAAAGTTTTATGAATACTTACCTGGCAGTTATATATATATAGCTTAGTCTCTGACGTTCGGCAGAATTTTTTAAAAATCGCAGCAACCGCCTTGTGGTGATTGTGCGGTTAGGTGGTTAACAACCCTTACAGGGTGGTACTTGGAATCATTCCCGTTTTCTGTTCTTCAGATCATCTATGCCCGACCTGTCTCCTGAGGGGAGGTGGGTGGGCCTTAAAATATATATATAACTGCCAGATAAGTATTCATAAAACTTTGTTTTATCAAAAAAACTCCATTTTTAAGAATAGAACTTACCTGGAAGTTATATATAAATATATATATATATATATATATATATATATATATATATATATATATATATATATATATATATATATATATATATATATATATATATATATATATATATATATATATATATATATATATATATATATATATATATATATATATATATATATATATATATATATATATATATATATATATATATATGTGTGAGATATATATATATATATATATATATATATATATATATATATATATATTATATATATTATATATATATATATATATTATATATATATATATATATATATATATATATTATATATATATATATATATATATAGCCGATTCACACATTTGGAGGAGGGTGAAAGACAGTAAACATCGTTGGGGAAACAACAAAAAGTTGTAGGAGAAAAAACACCTTGATTCCTTACCTGCTTAGGTAGCTGACTTCAAAGGTTCCTGCCTCTTGAGTCGCTTTCCCTTAGGAGTGTCAGCCAGGAGTGGACCTGTCATGCTGAAAACAACTCAATCGAGTCTGTCAACGGGGCGAGACCAACAATTTGACTAGACTTCAGAACTACCTTCGACCCTTATATTAAAACCTGCAACCTTACTAAAACTAAGCACCTAACCTTGCAGAATAGATATAAACTATCTATCTAGACTGAGGGAACTGTACCACAAGTCGACGTCCTCAGACAACTATTAAAAACACCAACCCACACACAGGTATACAAAAACTAAGGTTGAGGAGAGGTAGTAACTCCTTTGCATAATACAGAAGCCGTAGCTACGTATGGGCCCAAGGTATATCTCTCATAATCCACTCTCACCTCTCTGAGGTAATGAGAGGCGAACACAGAGTTGCTTCTCCAGAATGTTGCATCCATAATTTGCCTAACTGACACGTTCTTATGATATGCCACCGAAGTAGCAATGGCTCTCACTTCGTGAGCCCGTACTTTTAAAAGGCCGAAGTGCTCTTCCTCACATAAGAGGTGAGCTTCCCTTATAGTCTCCCTCAGGAAAAAAGACAAAGCGTTCTTTGAAAGGGGTTTTTGCAGATCTTTCACTGAGCACCATAAGGAGCTAGATGAGCCTCTCACATTCTTAGTGTGAGACAAGTAAGCTTTAAGGGCTCTAACTGGACAGAGGAGCCTCTCCTGCTCTTGACCCACTAGATTAGTGAAGTTAGGGACCTCAAAAGTCCTCGGCCAGGGCTTTGAAGGGTTCTCGTTCTTGGCGAGGAAGTCCATCCTTAAAGCACAAACCGCTCCATTCTGATTGAAGCCCACTTGTTTTTCAATAGCATGAACCTCACTGACCCTTTTAGCTGTGGCTAGGGCCATCAGGAAGAGGGTTTTCTTCGTTACCTCTCTAAGAGAAGCTTGTGAGATGGGTTCGAACTTCTTGGTGCAAAGAAACTTCAGAACCACATCCAGGTTCCAAGAAGGGGGCTTTAGCTGAACCTGTTTAGTTGTCTCAAAAGACTTCATGAGGTCTTGCAAGTTCTTATTTTGAGACAAATCTAAGCCTCTATGCCTACAGACTGTCGAGAGCATACTTCTATACCCTTTGATCGTGGATACTGCCAGATTAGCATCCTGTCTGAGGTATAACAAAAAATCTGCAATTTGACTCAGAGGTAGTGGATGAGGAAACTTTGTGCTGCCTACACCAAGCTCTAAAAGTCTCCCACTTAGATTGGTAGACCCTCTGAGAAGAGACACTCCTCGCTCTGGCGATAGCTTTTGCAGCTTGAGCCGAAAATCCTCTCGCTCTGACAAGCTTCTCGATAATCTGAAGACAGTCAGTTTGAGAGCGAGGGGGTTTTGATGATACCTGTCGAAGTGGGGTTGTTTGAGAAGCTTTGGACTTGCAGGAAGGCTTCTTGGGAAGTCCATCAACATGTCTGACACTTCCGTGAACCATTCTCTCGATGGCCAGAATGGAGCTACTAGGATCATTCGTCCCGAATCGAGGCGAGCGAATTTCCTGACGACCAGATTGATAATCTTGAACGGGGGGAAAGGCATGTGTCCATCCCCGTCCAATCCATCAAAAAGGCGTCCACCGCTATTGCCTCCTTGTCCGGAACTAGGGAGCAATAGTTGGGGATCCTCCCGTTCTGGTTGGAGGCGAAAAGATCTACTGTATTATAGGTCTCCCCCACAGCTTCCAGAGACTCTGACAGACCTGCTGGTTGAGGGTCGATTCTGTGGGAAGAACTTGCCCTTTCCTGCTGAGCATGTCTGCCCTTACATTCCTCTCTCCCTGTACGAATCTTGTCAGCAGTTCTACCTTGTTCTCCTTCGACCATAGAAGGAGCTCCCTTGCTGTTTCGAAGAGACAGAGTGTGAGACCCCCTTACTTCCTGATGTACGCTAGAGCTGTGGTGTTGTTCGAGTTGACCTCCACAATCTTCCCTGACACTGAGTCTTTGAAGGCCTTTAGCCCTAACAGAATGGCCTTCAACTCCTTCCTGTTGATGTGCCATCCGAACAGACTTTTCCCAAGAGCCTGAGGCCTCCTTGCTTCCTAGTGTTGCTCCCCAACCTGACTTTGACGCATCTGAGAACAGCACTAGGTCTGGGTTCTTTTTGTACAGGGAGATCCCTTTCCCTAACAAAGCTGGATCCAGCCACCACATCAGATGATCCTTGACCTCTGCTGGAATAGGGAAGGAAAAGGAGTCTTCCTGTTCCACACCTTTGATAGGAAGTTTTGAAAAGGTCTTAGGTGGAGTCTCCCCAAAGAGACAAACTGTTCGAGTGAGGAGAGAGTTCCTAGTAAACTCATCCACTCCTCCGCTGAGCACTTCTATTTCTTCAGGAATCCTCGGTCCTTCTCAAGGCACTTGGTCTGCCTTTCCCGGGAGGGAGAAGCCCGAAAAGAACTGAATTCAGAACTATCCCCAAATAGAGAATAGTCTGATTCGGCTCGGTCTGAGATTTCTCCCTACTGATGACAAGACCCAGTTCTTGAACCATCATGAACGTCTTTTGTAGGTCCAGACATTTTTCTTTCGATCGTGAACGTATCAACCAATCGTCCACATAAAATGATACCCTTATCCCCTCCCTCTTGATGCAGCCAGCCTGCCACGTTTGCCATTATCCTGGTGAAGACTTGAGGAGCCGTGCTGAGACCAAAGCAAAGCGCCTTGAACTGGAAGCACCTGCCCTGGATCACAAATCTCAGGTACTTCCTCGAAGCCGGATGGATGGGGACGTGAAAATAAGCGTCCTGCAAATCGAGAGACACCATCCAGTCCCCTGGTCGTACTGCTGCAAGCACAGACTGAGTCGTCTCCATGGAGAACTTCGTCTTCTCCACGAAGACGTTCAGAGAGCTGACATCCAGGACGGGCCTCCATCCACCCGAGTTCTTGGGTACCAGAAACAGGTGATTGTAAAAGCCTGGGGAGGAAAGGTCCAGAACTGGTTCTATCGCTCCCTTGTCCAGCATCTGGTCGACCAGATCCAGAAGAGCCTTCCGTTTCTCCGCATCTGCGTACTGCGCTACTAAGGCTAGAGGTGTATCTGAAAGAGGAGGCTTCTTCAAAAGGGGGATCTTGTATCCTTCCTTGATGACTGAGAGGGACCAGATGTCCGCCCCTCTTCTCTTCAAAGACTGCCAAAAACGTGACAGTTTTGCCCCTATTGTTGTCTGGAGGACTTGCACTTCATTTCTTGGAGCGAGATCTAAACGAACCTCTGTTCGTCCTTGCTCCTGACCCCTGTCTTCTTCCTCTAAAGTCAGATCTCGAAGGAGCCCTGCCTCGAAAGGGCTGGTGGAATTTCCTCTCCTCCCTCTTCAGAGACGAAGGAGCAACTGTCAACCTTCCGAGCTGAGCGCGATAAAGAGGTCTTGGGTGGCCTTTTGCACAAGAGAAAGCATAATATCTCTGACAAGGGCCTCAGGAAAGAGATGTTGCGACAGGGGGGCGTAAAGGAGCTCAGACTTCTGCGCAACAGTCACAGATCTCGAAGCAAAGGAGCATAGCAGGGCCCTCCTCTTCAAGATTCCTGCTGAAAAAAGGGAAGCCAACTCATTAGCTCCATCCCTAAGAGCTTTATCCATACAAGACATGATACTCGTTAGGTCTTGTGTTCCTTCCATTTGCTCAGTCTTCCTGGCCAGAGTCCCTACAGACCAGTCCAAAAAGCTAAAAAACTCAAAAGCTCTAAAAATCCCTTTGACAAGGTGATCAAGTTCCGACATCGACCACATAACTTTGGCCGAGTTGAGTGCATGTCTTCTGGCAGAGTCCACAATGCCAGAAGTCACCCTGGGAGGAGGCAGGCACTCCCAGAACCAGAGGCTCCCCAGTCTCCTACCATACGCCAGCCTTCGAAGCAAGACGAGCTGGTGGAAAAGAGAAGGTGGTCTTAACCGCTTGTCTCCGTTCTTTCATCCAATCGTCTATTTTAGCGAGAGCCTTCGTAACAGAAATAGAGAGCTTCATCTTGATGAAGGCCGACTGTTTCTTGGCCTTCTTCCTGCTAAACTGAGATTGAGGAGAACGAGGAGCAGGAGGTTGAAACTCCTCCCCATACAGTTCAAGGAGGGAGCGAGAGAGAACCTTGTAGTCGCCAGCAGGTTTGTCTTTGTCTTCCGAGACATCGAGATCCTGTCCCACCTCTACTACAGCCTTCGTTCGGGAAGAAGGCTCACCTGAATCCGAAATAGGAAAATTGTAGGATTCGTCCTGTAGGAGAGGGCTGCAAGCAGCCTGACACCGAGAACCGCTTGCGTCCTGGCGCCGCGAGTCGGAAGCGTCCTGGCGCCGAGCGCTAGAAGAGTCCTTGAGGCGGTAGGAGGAGGCGTCCTTACGCCGAGAGCTGTCATCGTCCTGGCGGAGAGAAGCAGTATCGTGCTTAAGAAACAGGCTGGAATCGTCCTGGCGCCGAGAGAGAGAGGCGGAATCGTCCTGGCGCCGAGAGAGAGAGGCGGAATCGTCCTGGCGCCGAGAGAGAGAGGCGGAATCGTCCTGGCGTCAAGAGCGAGAGGCGGAAGAGTCCTGGCGTCGAGAGCGAGAGCTGTAACCGTCCTGGCGACGAGAAGAGGCATCGTCCTGGCATCGAGAGAGGCGGAATCGTCCTGGCGCCGGGCAGATGAGGAAACAGTGCAGTGTCGTGTCTTTGACGAAGCGCGCAAAGGTTCCTTAGGCGAGGAACTCCGTTCCCTCTTAGAAGCTGACTTCTTGACGGGTAACGAGTCGTCTTTACGTCTGTCAGACTGGGAGTGAGGGTGGCTAAAAGCTTGTACTAACGAGAAAAGCTGCTCCTGCTTAACTGACATGAATGACTTAGCAACTTCTGCTGGATCCTGCGGTTCGAAGGAGACGGCTGTCGAATAACACTGGTGGAAGGAGAAGGATCTTTTGCTGCTCTATCCCGGCTTTCGGCTCTTGATTTCGTCCTCTTCACAGGCACGGTATCCAAATCGTCCTCCGAAGGACAAGGTTCGTGGCTACTAGAACTGGGAGAGTGAGTACGAGACTGGTCCTCTCGGTTCCACCTCCTCTTCGTCGGTCTCGAAGCCTCACACTTCCATTTGCGTCTGGGAGAGGGATTCGGGGAAGAAACCATCACATCCGACACACCTTTACCGTGGCGGTCAAGAGCAGCCTGGGAATTTGCAACAGGACTGCCCGAGGCCATGGCTGACCGAGGGTACGTACCTCTCACCCCCTTTCGGTCGTCGACGTACCTTCTCCCTTGGTTGTGGGAGCTTGGTAGAGGTCTAGACCTAGGGTAATGACAGGTTCGGTCGGTCGCCACCTCCACTGCACTTTCACAAGCACTAACTTCACTCTCACTTGCCTTACCTTCAAAAGCCGCAAGTTGATCTTTAATGGCCTTCAACTCGGCAGCCATCCTGGCGTACCGAGGGTCATCCGCAGATACGGATCCTGTAGAAGGGGCAGGAGTTATTAACTCAGGGGAAGGGTCAACTTCCAAAGAGTAATTAATTAAAGGTTCAATAGATAAATCAAGACTAGGTTCGCTAGCAGACTTAGATTTAGATCTAGAAGCTCTCCTTACTCTATCAAGCTCTAATTTGCGCACATAGCGCTTCATAGCTAACCAATCCTTCTCATTCAAAACCTCACATTCTTTGCACCTATTATTCAGTGCACACTCAAAACCCCTGCAACCCAAACAAAGTGTGAGGGTCTACCGACACTTTCGGTAACCACACCTTGCATTCCTCATTCGCACACACGAAAATGAAGATTCTCACTCATATTAATAAAAAACAAAAATCACAGAATAAACACTATTGCCAAATCCCCAAATAAATGTACTTCACCAAAAAGAAGTACGGTACAGCGACACAGGGAAAGCGAAAAGAAAAACTCTAATGGCGGACCAACGGTGTTGTCGATCCAGCCGGCAGAGATGATCTGAAGAACAGAAAACGGGAATGATTCTAAGTACCACCCTCTAAGGGTTGTTAACCACCTAACTGCACAACCACCACAAGGCGGTTGCCACGATTTTTTTATAATTCTGCCGAACGTCAGAGACTAAGCTATATATATATATAACTGCCAGGTAAGTTCTATTCATAAAACGTACTGTTCAGTGTTTTCGTTCAGACGACTCATAGAATATGCCGCTCTGCGTTTTCTTGAAGCACGACGCAAATTCTTATTACATCCAATTGTATTCATAACACACAACGCTGGCCACTGTGTCTCTTTTATGGGATACTGAATATAGTAATGGTAAATACCTATATTCTGTAGACGTCCATGCCCTTTTAAAAGCCGATGCCAAGGCGAACTTTCCTAAAGGAGATCGCCTTTGATTTGTGTGCTCCCCAAGTGCGACATCAATACGACACGTCCGTTGGCAAATTTTCTAAGTTGCGCTGTCAACTAATGCTCGACACTTTCAAGCTCAAACTTTACCCCGGACGTAACATTCCCAGTGGCCACTAGCTGCCGAAAAGGGTTAGATGCCAAAGCTGCCAATCCAATGACGATCACAAGATGAACACAGCCTGTTTGAAGTGTCACAAACCTGTGTGTCTGCAGCACCAAACTGTGTTGTGTCCACTGTGTGTTTGATGGTTGTTCTAGGTAACCAAAATAAATATTTGTATTTTCTACCATTCAATAATTCATAAAAATGCATATCCACTGTTTCCTATTTCTGTAAGTTTGTACCTTTATGTTAACAATTATGATTATTATTTTATTTTTTTAATTGCAAAATAATCTAACAACTTCATTCTAGCTACCATAATATCTTTATGCAAATCCCCGAACAACTATGTAAGTAAATAACTCGCTAATATTGACATATCTTTCTCCATTTCAGTTAACAGATTTGGCCTTATGAGGTGATGTGGTTTGCGGCCATCTTGAGAGCATATCCGACAGGTAAGCTGGCATAGCTCTATGTATTCCTGTTTTTTTTTTTTATATAAAATTTCTAATATTTTCATGCATAGATACCATGCTCAGCAATGGATATAAAGATTTTTCTTCAAAATTTTCATAATCGAACTCAGCTAAAAAGAAAAAAGAAAAATTTGCCCCCTTTAAATAACACTAAATATCCAAGTGCAAATTTTTCTACACATTTTTGATGTACGATAATAATGCAATATCCTGTAAAAAAAAAAAATTCAGCCACTAACTAAATGTTTATTAAAAAAAAAAAAAAAAAAGAGAGAGAGATGCCTTTTTGCCCCCCAAAAAAAACACATACTTTTTCCTAATTTCAGGAAACTTTCTCCCCCTCGACCTCAGCAAATGGAGATCAATTATTGTAGAATAAATGCTCAGAATAGTTTTACTTTATTTTCACATTTAAATTTTAGGTGAATATTTTTGTCATCATTTTTCAAATTTTTTAATTTATTTGTAATAAATATTTATTTTGAACCTAGCTTTTATTTATTTTTTTAAAGATTAGAATATTCTTTGAAATTTTTTTTAATATTAAAAGGTTGTGAATTGGCTTAAAAATTTATTTTTTATGAATTTTTTTTGTACAGTTGGTCGAGGTCAATCCATCGACACCTATGCAAGTTGGTGAAATAATGATACGTATCTAGGGTTGATGGGTGAGAGATTGAACGTCTTCACTCCCTAGCCGAAATAAAAAGTGGCATACCCTCATCAGGGTGAACGTGAGCGGGGGGGGGGGGGGGGGGGGGGGGGGGCAGTCTACTCCCTGCTCCACTAGCGGTGGGTAGTTACACATTGCTTAAAAATCTTACAGCTAGTTTCAGCTGTCGCCTAAATATATTTACACTGTATTGCGCGAAACAGTTTGTATATAATCCCGGAACAAACTTCTTTTTGATTGAGGGCTTATTTTTCCCAAGTCCAAAATCTATCAATTTTTATTAAAAAGAAACAAAAAGTCCAAACCCCATAAAAATCATTAGAAAAATATAGGCCTATTTAAACTACAGAAACAAAGCACTATCATGTGAACATGTCAGTGTTATTTAAATACAGTTTCCTGAGAAGGACTGTTTGGCATTATGATAAATTTGTAAAGAAATTAAGATATGTGCTAACCTAAGGTACACACACCTAACCTCACTTAGATAGCCATGTCCTTACTGGGGGTGGCTAAGCTACCTTTACCTTTCATTAACACTGAAAAACTAGAGTATTTACATTACAAGAGCACCAAATTATAGTTCTCTGGGATAATAAGTATGGAGTCCTCAAATTTGTCTAAACAATCTAATCTTTTTATCAATTAGTAAAGTTTATGTAAATGAACTGGTAAACAATATTAATGACACAACCAATCAATAAGTCTTCACATTGGAAAGGCATTGTACTGTCTAAAAAAGACAAATATCTGAACCCTGAATTCGAAATGAAGAATAGGAATTGGACATGAGGGATCACTTGATAAGACAACATTACAAGGCATTGGCCCTTTGGGAAAAAAAAAATTGGAAGTTACTTGTGGACCGAGTCTAAACATTGATGTTGGACTCGATTACTATGGAGATACATACTGTAATGCACTCCAAGCAAAAACAGTTGTTTTACCAAGAAAATTTGCATGACTTTGTAAATAAAAATAACTAAACAGTCATATTCACAAAGAAAAACAGTATACAGCTTTTACCAAAAATTGTTTGAGAATTTGATAGGCTATTCTAAATGATAAAAAAAAAAAAAAAAAAACTGTGGCTATACCATGAATTTTGAGTTTTCTCCAAAAATAGATGTGACTTTCCAAGTCTTACAAATGCCGTATTAAAGGCAAACATGCTACCATATAAAATCCTGTTTAAAAACACACTAATATTTTTTTTATGCAATTATGATTGACAGTAGAAAAACTGTTTTTATTAACTCTGCAAGCAAAACTGCTTTCAATCAAAGAAAGGATAAAAATTCTAAACATTTTGTATCCATAAAACTAAAACATCTTTTACAATTACACATACTGGATTAGAATACCCTTTTTGACTAAATCCAACACAAAATATGACGCATTTTCAATTGAAGTCTACTTGTCTGAGGCACTTTTGGTTATTACACCCACCCAATGATTATTATTGCTACACAATAACAGTACATATTGTTATGTAGCCGTGAGACCTTCTACCGGAGGGTACTCCCAGGGTGGCGCCTGGGGGGGAGGTTAGAGGGGACTAGTCCCTGCTGGCTAATGGTCGCCCGAGGAGATCGATGTAAATCGTCTCAGTGGAGACCTAAAACCTGCAACTTTTTTAACTTTTTATATATCCCATCTTCATTACTTGAAAGATATATGCCATGTAAAATATGAACCGACAACATTTAGGAGTATTTATACTAAACTCAAACCAACCAAGTAGCCTATACTTAACATTATTCCAGTGCATTAGACTGTTCTCAATACAACAGTATCATATTAAACTTATCCAAAAGATTACAGACTGCATTTGATTAGAACTTACATTAAAGGTATCTGGTTACACAGGCATTGAAATGATCAATTCTGATTTCTCAAAGTTGCAATATGAGGTGTTCAGTAGTTAGTTGAAAGGTAACTTTTAGATTTAGATTTAAATGTGTTGTAATATTTAAATACCAACCTACAGTCTGTTAAACAACATTTTTTAATATTAAAGTTGTATCCAAACAAGCCACTTGCGGTTTGAGTTTGGTAAAGAAACTAAACAGTTGAGAGAAATGACTTTTAAATCAGTAATACACAACCTAAAAGAAAGGCAGTAAATAAACCTTTGCAAATAATCTTACTGGTCTATCAACATGCACTTACCTCCAAAAGCAAGTGTATAAATAGGCAGGCCATTTCTTGCCTTTTTGATTCGGTAATAATAAATCACTGTACTACACATTATAATAAAAACTAATAAACCAAGTTTTAGCAATGTAAGCTTTCTGCCCTTAGTCTACCTTGTTAGTTGTCCAAATCTAACACAAATTAGTGTTCTCGTTTACACCGTACTGTCACTTTACAACTTTAATAGTAGCCAATCCTACAGACGACCTAATCAACTCATGAAAACGATGTTTTACTGCTTTTGCGTAACTGGAGCCTTTGTAGGGTGACGGCCAGATCCGTTTTCATTCATAGAAAAGGGGAATATTATAAAGTGGGGTGGACTATGGCCGTCGTTCTAAAATCGAGTTCGTAGAAAACAGGAATATTCTGAACTGTAGCCCGTCGTGCTAAAATCGATTTTGGGGGGGAGAAGCTAACTAAAAAAAACCCACCTAACATATGCTAAAAGCCGTATCCTTACCCAGGGAGGCTTCGCCCCCCCCCCCCCTTACACAACAGTTTCCTAACCTACGAGTACGACGGGAGAAGCCAACTTGAAAAACCCACCTAAAATTCGTGTCCTTACCCAGGGGGCCTGCCCACCCCCCCACCCCCCCCCCCCCGGACCACCCCTTACACAACAATATAGAGCGTTTAAGCACATATTTAAGATCTGTAGACCATTTCCAAACGTTTTTATTCTATACAAGATAAGTCGGAGCGATAATAAGCAAATTAGGACACTTGGCCGTAGCGCTACAAACTACCAGCGTAACCTAACAGTAGGCCTACAATTCATTCTTGGACCTAGATTACAGGATACTTTTGTATAAAAATAAAATCTTTGATAAGCTAAGCTCAGATATGTGTAGGGATTAAAGACTTGGTTAGAAATGTATCGAATCTTACAAATACTTCCAATAAACACTTCCCCATAGGATAACCTGCCATATTAATAAGATAAACATACAATTCTAGATGAACAATAAAACTACTTAACCAGCTCTATACTACAGTAACATTCTTTCTCCTCAAGGTCTAATCCTACCATTAATAGAGTAATGTATACTTTATTCAGTGAACAATCAATCTGCTTCATCAGGAAAGAAAGACCACTTTCAACAGTAGGCTTCTACACCAAGTGAGGGTATTAGAGGTAAGCTAAATTTACAAGCTAATCCAATACAGCTTGATTGGTCTAGGCTGTCAATAACACTATCAAATAATAGTGTACCAAACTGACCTAGGGACTACGGTACAGATAGTGGAAGCAATAGGCAAAAAAAAAAAAAAAAAAAAGGTGAAAAATGTAAACTGGACAGGGTGAGATGAACTGCCTTGAGAGAAAATTGTACAAGTAGACAGAGTAGACACACACACAGACATATAACATGGACGGACGGACGGACTGTCCATCAGCTGTTTTCACCCCTACTCCTCTACCATCCCCCAACTCTTGAAGATATGGCCAAAAGCCACGCCCAGTAGTATACGACCAAAAAGATCAGACGTAACATAAGACAGTGAAACGATGTACAATAGAAAAGATACAAAGTGATGGAGAGAAATGTAAAGAGAAATATGGAAACTAAGAGGTGAGGTTGAAACGCGTAGCTGAAGGGGATCCTGTGGCAGGCAGGCAGGCTACTACCTACCACCCCGCCATCGCAAGCTAGTATCCCTTTACTTACTGCTTATTTTCATGCCAGGGAAGGACACAGAAGGGGGCCCTTTGTTCCCTTCAGCAAAGCTCGTCGTCCTGGGTCGTCCACTCATGGTCGAAAAGGTTCAAATAAAGAGGAAATAGGCGAAAATCCCGTCTCATTTCACGCGCACGGAGAGATCACGAGCCCAGGCAGGAGGTCCATGTTTCCTGCTGCTATGCCACTAACACTTCCATTTCACTCTACTTTTCACTATAATGTACACACTATGAGGAGGCCATTAGCCCCACAAACAGCCACAGAGGGCCTAGACATTAGTGGAATTTCGTCAAGATTTCTTCTATGTTGCACTCGGGTTATTCACAGCCTGACTGCTGAGATGCGTTCCATTATTGATCCTTCACATCCTCGACCCAGCAGACACCTCGCTCTATTTCTAATTTTCTCCAAATTTACAAAAAAGAATCAATTTTAACTGTTTTTTTCTCCTTTCTTTCAACGTTATGAAATTTAATAACAAACTATCTTTTAGCAAACGACCCCTTCAAGCCACATAATATTCGGACGTCCAGACATATCGAAAGTTTTTTCAAAGCCCTGCAAGATACACTTGTCATTATTGGAACCGAGGCCTGCCATTGACCGAGATGGTGACATTCTCGGCCAATGAAAACGCGGTTTGAGAGACTCTCATAACCAATAGTAATTGTGAATTCTGTCACACTGGCACTGTTAGAGACTGTTGCCATTTTCACCGGGTTGCTACACTTACATGTAATATTCAAATATCTATGGTTAGTTATTTCACTGTTGAGTCCAATGATAAAATAATACAGAAAGAATAGGACTATAATAAAGGTATGATATATTAGCAAAAAAAATCTATACTCCAGAATATCTACTAAAAAAGGGCCCTTTTCTATGACGTCATTGACAACTGAGAATCGATGAGCGCACACATTTAATGAATGAACGTACACTTCTACGACCCATTCCACCTGACATCTTTGGAATGCCAATCATTTTCCTTAAAATAAACCCCACCTGCCGAAGTAAAGTAAAATCTTCCTAAACACGCGGAATTGGAAATTCGTAACGCAGAATTATTAAAAAAAAACAACTACAAATTAAAGTTTCCGTTGCCCCTCATCTCGAGAGTACTTTGGTTATAAATGTAACATTGCTCTTTGATGACATCATAACTCGAGAATGTAGTAACTATATAAGCAGTTAACCGCGAACAAGGATATGATAATTTGTTAAATAAATTTGACTCGATGTCATTTCTGATGAAAGATTATATTCGAGTAGGCCTTTTATCGAAGGAACTGCAACTTATTAAGGAATCTCGTAAGTAAAGAAAAAACAAAATGTATAAACCAAGTGTGTTTTTATATAATGGTGTATAACAACTGTATCCATAGAAACTGATGGTTAAGAAAATGGTAGCGAATGTTCTGTAATTTTCAAAGTATAAGGGCAAAGAATCGAGCCTTTGTTTCAAAAGTACTAGAATTCGTACTTCTTGAACTGATCAATCACTTAGAAGTGATAGATTGCCAGACAACCAACCTGCTTACAGAAAACTATATTCTACGGAGACAACCATCTGTTTGGTTGTAAATGATATGCCGGAAGTGATGGATGAAAATAAATGTGGCATTTTAATAGTACTCGATGTTAGTGCTGCTTTTGATCAGAGCTGCAACTAAGGTTACTGGCGCCAAGGCAAGTACAAAAGATGGCGCCCTTTGTTAAGGATTCTGGATGTGTAGGCTTATCACAATGATTCAGTTGACATCACGAAGAAAAAGCTATTATTATTATTATTATTATTATTATTATTATTATTACTTGATAGGCTGCAACCCTAGTTGAAAAAGCAGGATGCTATAAACCCGGGGGCCCCAACAGGGAAAATAGCCTAGTGAGGAAAGGAAACAGGAAAAATAAAACATTTTAAGAAAAGTAACAACATTAAAATAAATATTTTCTATATAAACTATTAAAACTTTAACAAAACAAGTGGAAGAGAAATAAGACAGAATAGTCTGCCCGACAGTGGAAGACCATAGTACAGAGGCTATGGCACTACCCGAAACTAAAGAACTATGGTTTGATTTTGGAGTGTCCTTCTCCTAGAAGAGCTGCTTACCATAGCTAAAGAGTCTCTTCTACCCTTACCAAGAAGAAAGTGGCCACTGGACAATTTCACTGCAGTAGTTAACCCCTTGATAGAAGAATTGTTTGGTAATCTCAGTGTTGTCAGGTGTATGAGGTCAGAGGAGAATATGTAAAGAATAGGCCAGACTATTCGGTGCATGTGTAGGCAAAGGAAAATAAACCGTAACAAGAGAGAAGGGTCCAACGTAGCACTGTCTGGCCAGTCAATGGACCCAATAACTCTCTAGCGGTATATCTCAACGGGAGGCTGGTGCCCTGGCCAACCTACTACCTACGAAGGTATATACCTAGAAGGTATATTGAGTTTACTAATACAACGTAACATTATTTATTACCAGAAGGCACAATCTTGGAGTTTAGGGTTACCAATATCATTGAGGATGATACAAATGTTTTACCACAGAATTTCTGCGCGCGCACATACACACACACACACACACACACACACACACACACAAATGTGTATTTGGAAATAATACACTAAAAGTATTACATAATCCTGAAGTTTTTAACTGAAAAATTGCAGAAATTATTGATGAAAACAGACTTAGATCAAATTTCTAAATGCACTCAAGCTCCACAGTGATGCAAATTCGTTAGTTAAAGTCATGGAGTTTAAAGATGCTAATATTGTTGAGGGAGATACAAGCATTTTACCAACCCTATTCTGCTCAAAAATAAATAAATGAAATAAGGGTTTATTATTTGTGACAAACAATAAAACAAAACAATACATAATTCTGAAGTCCAGAACTAAAGAAATTGAGTAAATTGCCATTGATAACATCAGGTTCAGAGTGAATGTTTAAATGTACTCAAACCATACAGCGCTGCAATCTTGTAAGTTTGAGTAATTGTTTGACTGGTCATCCTCTAATAGGTATTACCAATCAAATAACTTTCATTAAAACTGAATAAAACAATTAAAATTAATTTGTCAGCTTCTGAAATTACTTAGATGTAACATTTAGAATGCAACTTTGATTGCAAAAGATTAGAAAAAATAAAAGTTGGGGGCAATTATATATGGAATCTGCAAGCCTTTGCTGAAGGAAAATTATCAATAACATAATTGAAGTTAATGAGTTCTACCTCTATACACTCAATTCTATGAAATGATGGAGCGTTAAGTCTATCCTGTCCCGCTGAGGCTCTGATATCATCTATAATCAATTTCAGTTTACTGGACGAATGTTCACAGCTTGCCATTGAAACTGCTACAGTGAGCATAAGTTGGGGATAACATTTTCATCATTATATTGTACAATGAATTGGATGAGCTTCTCTGGGGGGGGGGGGGATCTGAATATCCGTTTTATTTTTCAGGAGCATTCTGTTCATTACTAGTCCATTTGTTACCATCGAGATAGCTACTGTAGAATTCGTTAACATGTAAACAGTTTTCCTTCATTCTCTCGTCATCCAGGAGTCCCATTACAGAATGCTTCTCTGTTTTTAATAAAGTAGTTTGCAAGTGCCTTTAAGTCTTTGGTAGCATTGTGGAAGTTTATTTGAATAGGTCTTCTTTTTATAATATAGAATTCCAAAAGAAAAGTAATGCAAGGGGAGGAAACATAAGAACCCGGTGCAACAGCTGACTGGCTTCACTTCTTGTAACGACATTTTCTTTCAGATCAGTAGACATTTCATCCGGTAGAATAACCAAGTCATCAAGGTGGTGACAAATTGGTTTAATTGCTTCTACTCTTGCACATCGGGGTTTAGATTAAGATTTTAGTGTGATTGGCATAGATTTCCTTGGCTTGTCCTTTCGCATTGTTGAGCGTGTTAAGAAATTGTAAATTGCATCTAAAGAGGGTTACTGTAACTGATTCTTCACTGGCTGCATGAATAACAGCTAGAATGATTGAGCGGTTGTCACATGCGGCTTTTCTTTTGAATGATCCTCTGCTGCACACCAGAATTGTGTCCTGGCCTGACTGTAATCACTCTACCGAGAAAATGAGTGATTCGTTGGGTCAACAGACACCCATCCTTCAAAATTAAAATTCCTCATTACTATGTTTAAGGATCATCTCTCTCTCTCTCTCTCTCTCTCTCTCTCTCTCTCTCTCTCTCTCTCTCTCTCTCTCTCTCTCTCTCTCTCTCTCTTCTGTTATTTCAATATGCTAATATTTTCTATTTTCGCACAGAATGTCACGTGTGAAAATCCAAATACTAGAAACTTTTTGTTATATAATCTCTCTCTCTCTCTCTCTCTCTCTCTCTCTCTCTCTCTCTCTCTCTCTCTCTCTCTCTCTCTCTCTCTCTCTCGTTTCTGTTATTTCGGTATGCTAATATTTTCTACTGTTACACATAATGGTACGCTATATATATATATATATATATATATATATATATATATATATATATATATATATATATATATATATATATATATATATATATATATATATATATATATATATGCAGAAGAACCACAGGGAAAATGAAAATACGAAATATACGATTAAGTCCTGACTAGTTTCGTGATACTTCTTCAGAGGACTGATTTATTGAGAGAGGTTTCTTTACATTTTATAGGGAAAGTAAACGTATGAACATACATATAAAGGCTTACAGAACAATGACACTCCCATACCAGCTACCTGGGCTGAGGTCAGGTGTTTACTGGGCAGAGATCCAACCTCATTAGACACCTGCCAAAAAGGGTCATTTCTGGTGACCGGTAAATTCTTGTTTTTGACTTTCAATACAGTTTATTTATATGAATAACGGTAGCCTTATCTATATAAATACATAAGCAAAACTATATGTATATGTAAAACACATCTACAGTATATATAAATATATAAAAAGACATATACATATGTATACACAGACAGGCATTCATACACAAACATGCATAATCTATATATAGACATATACATACGTGTACAAATACTAGTATACATATACAGACACATACATAGACTTACATACAAATGTTTGTTTACACATGATTAACATGTATGTATATATATATATATATATATATATATATATATATATATATACATACACATATATACATATACATACATACATACATGTACATATATACATATATGCACATACATTTATACATTTTTAAGACAAAACCCAGCTTGAATGAGGGCTTACCTGTTCAGTTACCGGTGACCCATTGATCCGTTTGGTCTGTGGGTTGCTGGTCTGGATGGGTGGTCATCATTTCCTGCGGGTGACTAGGTATATTAGTTATTGAGTATTTTATATAGTTATATAGTTGTGTGTAATAAGTCTTTTTTAAGGTTTTACAGTATGTTCCTTGATTGGTTGATTTTAAAGCTAGTTGATCAATTCATGAAAGTGTATCTTCCTAACTATGTACTTAGGATGATTTTATTAATTTTATTAATTTTACTTATGATAATTGCAGATAGGCTGAAGATGACATAAGTTATGTCGAAAGCTCCCGAATAAAGAAGATGATAGCAGCATTGACTATTTTATTCCTACTTAAATTGCGATTCCCAAGAGGAACCCATCTATCAACTATACATATACACATATATACATACATGCACACATACATATATACATATACATATACATGCATACACATACATATACACATACATATATATATACATATATACATAACATATACATACATACACATACATACATATATACACATACATATATATATATATATATATATATATATATATATATATATATATATATATATATATATATATATATATATATATATATATATGCACATACAACATTATTGCCGTAAACATATAATCACGTATATATCAATACTTATATCTAGCATATCACTATATAGTGCCACTGTACTTATGCATACTATATAAAATAATTGTACCCTTTAATGAATGGTAGCTTTGGTCTAAATACTAGTTTCACAGCGACGTTAATTATTCACAATACATTCAGTTCTACATCAAGTGGTTAAAGTTTTTTTATATAGCTTACACATCTCTTTACATATAAAGACGTCGAGTTTATACATTCCATGTCCAATATTCAAGTTGTTTTCAAAGGTTTCTTTTATGAAACTGGACTCTATGATGTTTCTTTCCACTAAGTTATTTGAATGAACCAATTTTTTTTGCACGTGACCAATTAATAGTGTGATTTTTATCTCTAACGTGAACAAAGAGTGCATTATTATCTTGAGCATACCTGACACTTTTCTTATGTTGTTCAATTCTCTTTTCTAGGGCTTTACCAGTTTGACCAATATAGAATTTTTCACAAGCATTGCATGGAATACGATATACACATCCCTTGGTAATGTCAAGAGAATTCTTTATTAAGGCTGTTTTTATTGTATTGTTACTCCTAAATGCTACATTTACATTGAAATTTTTTAACAGTTGGGGAATTTCTTTGAAAGAATTACAATAAGGCAGTACAAGTAAATTTTGTGTGTTGTAGTTCTTTCTGTTATCATTACCGAAAAAAGTCTTTTTTGCTGTTCTTAGTGCATCATCTAGCACAATTTCAGGGTACTTCAGTTTTTTACCTATTGCTCTAATCTCATTTATTTCATCATCAATATATTCAGGGCTGCAGACTCGAAATGCTCTTAAAAGCATAGAAGTAAATACAGATTTCTTAACTTTGTTGCCTTGGTTTGAGTAGTAATGGACATATGCTGAGATATTCGTTGGCTTTCTGTATACACTAAACTTGAGTCTATTGTTACATCTATGTATGCGAGTCCAAAAAAGGTAGGGTACAATTATTCTCCAGCTCCATAGTGAAATTTATTGATGGTACCAAACTATTCAATCTAAGAAAAAAGTTATCTAAATTTTCATTTCTGGCCACACACATATTGTGTCGTTAGTATAGCGAAACCATTTTACATTATTAGGTATGATGTTATTTAAGATTCTACTTTCAAAAAATTCCATGTATAGATTACTCAATACTGGAGATAAAGGATTTCCCATAGCCATACCAAATGTTTGTGCATAAAATCTCCCATTGAATTCAAATTTGCAATCTTTTATACATAGTTTAATTAATTCTATTAAAGTGTTTTTGGAGAATGGTAGATTTAATTGTCTATTATCCAAGGTTTCAGATAAAAATTCCAACATGTCATCAATAGGTACTTTAGTGAATAGTGAGACTACATCAAAACTGACAAGCCTACAGGTACTGTTAATCTGTACTTCATTCAGTTTGTTAATCAAGTCTACATTATTTTTTATATTTGGATATGAAATGATGCCAACTAAAGGATTGAGGATATTCACAAGGTACTTGGATAATTTATATGCTGCTGAACCTACATAGCTAATTATTGGCCTAGCTGGATAATTTGACTTATGAGTTTTAATAGTTCCATACATATATGGCAATGTTGGTGATATTGTACGAACCTTTTTTATCAGATCTTCATTCCCAGTAACTCTTTCACTTTTTTATTGTAATTACTACTGTATTCACTAACTCAATTGGATTTTTTCTTAATTCCATTTATGTGTTTTCATCACTCAAGAGGTTTTCCATTTTTTCTATATAATAATTTTTATCTAAGATTACCAGTGCTCCAGATTTATTGGCTTTTGTCAGTTTAATATTTATATCTTGCTTCAATTCGGCAATTGCTCTCTTGAATCTTTTTGGGCAATTTGGAACCACTGGTTTTTTCATATTGCTGTATATAATACCCTTAATCATATTTATATCTTCTACCGAAATAACACTGAATTTTTCCAAGTTACACACTCCATTTGTAATTTCTACACTATTCACTACACTTGATGACATCGAGAAATTTAAACCGTATCCCAAGGCACACTTCACATTCTTATCTAGAATTTTATTTGACAGATTAACCATACATTCGGGATTAACGTTTGCAGTCCACAAGCTTCTTTCTATCAATGCATTGAGTTTCTTGTCATGCATTTGTTTGAGTTTTCTATACACTTTTTCGTTCATTTCTTCATAGCAGAAACCTCGAAGTGGGTCTTTCCAATCCGTTGGTATTGAGGTTTCAAAATGTCTCCTTTTTCTTGTTAGGTCTTCAAACGCTCTTCGATTTTCAATTTTCATTGCAATTATATGTTTTTCTAATATACTTCTCTGTGAAACTAATATTTAGACCTAAGCTACCATTCATTAAAGGGTACAATTATTTTATATAGTATGCATAAGTACATTGATACTATATAGTGTTATGCTAGATTTAAGTATTGATATATACGTGATTATATGTTTACGGTAATAATGTTGTATGTGCATAGATATATATATATATATGTATGTGTATGTATGTATGTATGTATATATGTATATATATGTATGTGTATATGTATGTGTATGCATGTATATGTATATGTATATATGTATGTGTGTATGTATGTATATATATGTATATGTATGTGTATATATGTATATATGTACATGTATGTATATATGTATGTATGTATATGTATGTGTATGTGTATGTATATATATGTATATATATATATATATATATATATATATATATATATATATATATATATAATGTTAATCATGTGTAAACAAACATTTGTATGTAAGTCTATGTATGTGTCTGTATATGTATACTAGTATGTGTACAGGTATGTATATGTCTATGTATATATTATGCATGTTTGTGTATGAATGCCTGTCTGTGTATACGTATGTATGTCTTTTTATATATTTATATATACTGTAGATGTGTTTTACATATACATATAGTTTTGCTTATGTATTTATATAAATAAGGCTACCGTTATTCATATAAATAAACTGTATTGAAAGTCAAAAACAAGAATTTACCGGTCACCAGAAATGACCCTTTTTGGCAGGTGTCTAATGAGGTTGGATCTCTGCCCAGTAAACACCTGACCTCAGCCCAGGTAGCTGGTATGGGAGTGTCATTGTTCTGTAAGCCTTTATATGTATGTTCATACGTTTACTTTCCCTATAAAATGTAAAGAAACCTCTCTCAATAAATCAGTCCTCTGAAGAAGTATCACGAAACTAGTCAGGACTTAATCGTATATTTCGTATTTTCATTTTCCCTGTGGTTCTGCATCTGAGCATCACGTTTTCCTGTGATTTTTACGCATATATATACAGTATATATATATATATATATATATATATATATATATATATATATATATACAGTGCACATATATATATATATATATATATATATATATATATATATATATATATATATATATATACAGTGCATATATATATATATATATATATATATATATATAAAAATATGCACACACAAAAATGTATTTGTATTTGCGTGTGAAAGATACAAATACTAGCAAGTTTGTTAAACATATATGTGTATATATATATATATATATATATATATATATATATATATATATATATATATGCGCACACAAAAATGTATTAGTATTTGCGTGTGAAAGATACAAATACTAGCAAGTTTGTTATACACACACACACACACACACACATATATATATATATATATATATATTTATATATATATATATAAATATATATATTTATATATATATATATATATATATATATATATTATATAGAGAGAGAGAGAGAGAGAGAGAGAGAGAGAGAGAGAGAGAGAGAGAGAGAGAGAGAGAGAGAGAGAGAGAGAGAAATTACAAAATACTAATTTTTCTCTCACAGTTCCTTGTAAGCCGCATAAATTGTTACCTAGGCTCATTTTGGTTTCCCATAAAGTCGGCGCCCAGGGCTCGTGTCCCCCTTTGCCCACCCCACATAGTAACGCCTCTGCTTTTGATACAGTTGTGCATGAACTGCTACTTAATGATCTACGGTCCATCGGCGTTGAAGATCAAGCTTTCGAATACCTGAAAGACTACTTGGTTGGCAGAAATTACTATGTGCAATTTGGAAACTCTTATTCATCATATGAACTTTTAAACTGAGGCTAAAGCAAAGAGTGACTATGAAGAAAGACAAGTTAGTGAACAACAAGACTACAGAAAAAGTAGATGGGACAGAAAAGAAGAATGGGTATTGATATGGGCAATGGAGTATGCTAAAGAAAAGTTTACCAGACAAAGAGAAAGATGCATCGAGTGGCAAGGAATATTCCATCATCACTGCCCAAATAAGATTGGTATATCAGGATCAAAGCCCACCACCTAGAAATTTAATTTCATTGCACATAAACACTTTAATGAAGCTGAAATTCAAAAGATGAGGGAGGATGTTAAAGACATGGTAAAAAACAACAAATGCCCCATAGAGGAGCCCCTGGAAATAACAATGGGGAATAAAGTGGAAATTACAGCTGAAGTCCAGCAAAGACCATTACCACCAGTACCTCAGAGCACCACAACCCCAAGGCAAGAAAGACAAGTGAGGGCAGCCACACCAGAACCACCGGGCTCCCCCTCTTCAAGCTCTAGCACGGGCACAGAAGAATCAAGCAGCCCTGTAAGAAGAAACGGAAACCACACTCCACCTAGGCGACCAAGAAACATCGAAACGGAGCTTGGCCCCGAACAACAGGAACTAGAAGAGGAACTGGCCAATAAAATTGAAGAAACCAAAACAATATCAATGGAAGATCACCCCAAACTGATCAAAATTAAAGAAAGTAAAGAACTAAAAGCTTTGGTAGATAAAGTCAACACGGGGCTTGCTAAATTGGTACCGGCAGGATTAAGTCTGACAGAAATTAATCATATCAATTATGGTGCGGCCTGGTACATACAAAGTAAGATCATTACAGACTATAAAGAGAGGAATCCAGCCAAAGAAAAGAAATGTAGAGCCTATATGGAAAAAGAAACAACATGATAAAATAAACCAGTTATGGGCAGAGATCTTGCAAATGTCCATGTATATGAAAGAACAAAATCACACTAAAAATCTGCTTAAGAAAATAAGAAAAATAAAGAAAAATTATAGAATATAGGAAAACTAGCAGAACACCAAGCCAAAGTAAAGGCCCTAGCTGCACAAATAAGAAACAAAGAACATAAGATAAAATAAAAGCAGATAAAGAGGCAGTTTGGTGAAAATCCAAAGATTGTGTATAGAAATATGGTGAAAGAAACAGTTGAGGTACAAACACCACCAAGCAGGGAAGATCTGGAGAGGTTTTGTAAGCCACTGTTTGAAGACCCGAGATAACACCAAGAGAATTCGTGAATTGACACCATTAGGCAGAAGAACAGCCAGAAACAACAAATGCCCGCAATAAGGCTCACCACTGAAAATTTATCAAGAAAAATCAAAGAATGTAGTAATTTTAAGACTCCATGAGTAGACAAGATCCCAAATTTTTGGCTAAAAAAGATTATAGCCCTACATCAACATCATGAACAAGTCTTTTCAAGATTGATACGAGGAGAAGAAGAATCACCAGAGTGGCTCACAACAGGAAACACCAGTCTCCTCCCTAAGGGCTCGGCCACACCAAGCACGATGAGCGGCGCAGTAGCAGCATGACTCGGGCGGCAGGCCAGCGACAAAAAGTTGGGTGGCCACACCGGAACCGCCACACCTCTCTTGCCTCCTCACTCCCAGCTTTCGAAGATAGCCTTCCTCATAAACATGACGATGGTGTTTGAGTAGGAAATTACTTCTGATTAAAAATCTTTACCTTAATCTGAACAATAAATTACACAAGAGTGTGGGTTCACGATTTTAATAAACAGAGAAGAGAAAATAAGTTAATTATGAAATTAATGTCGCCAGTCTCGTTTGTACGGCGACAGATTTAATGAATATCTGCATATTTCACAAGCCTTTTGATTCTTTGATGGCAACATCCTTCTTGGATTCAGGCTGAAAAAAAACAAACGTCGAACTATAGACGACCTCAATCTCTCTCTTACCAGGTATTGTAATTGCTTCAAATATGATAAGTTCACAAAAAATCATTGTCCCTTTCATTCCAGAATTAACTAGCATTTGCATAAGATATATTGTTTAAATGTACATACGATTCTTTTCACATTTGAAATTTCTCTACATCATATATATATACTGATATATATATATATATATATATATATATATATATATATATATATATATATATATATATATATATATACATACATATATATATATATATATATATATATATATATATATATATATATATATATATATATATATATATATATATATATATAACTAAATGGTGATTAAATAGGTTGCAAAGCACAGAAAGGCATAGGCCTACCCACTATTTTATTACCATCCATTTGCAGTTGATTGCCATAACTTCCATTTATTTAATTTATTTTTGCTCTCCGAAACACCTCCCAATAAATTGTTGATTAGTTATGGCTGGAAACGAACAACTGAATGCGTACCCCATCAGGAACTGATGTTAAAGAAATCGAGCATTTGTAATTTATGATTCAGAAATTTAATGTCATTTTATTGTACCATGACGAAAATATCCTACATAGAAATTTAGGTTCAGAAAAAACGTGGGAACAAGGTGTCGTCAGGAGAGCTCAGCTCTGCCTCTTTTGTCCGACGTCCTCAGCAGAAGTAAGTCATTAATTGTACTCTCTCCCCCCCCCCCCCCTATTGTACCCAGGTCGGTTTCCCTATAGGTTTTACAAGTGCTTTGTAAGATTTGTATCTATGTATATTTAGTCGATCCTTGTGATTGGGGATCAGTGCTGTCTTGTAAATTACGTGATAAAGCCTTGGTATGCCGTTTACCGAGGCAACGTATTAAAATATTAATTAATTTTGCTTAATTTTGAGTCCGGTGCGGACTTAGTCTTTTTCAGCAACGCATGAAGTTATTTAGTCAAGTGTCTCTTCTGTATGTCGAGTAAATGTTTGATTATGTATTTCCCTCGTATTAAATAATTATTTTTGTAATAAACTTGTTAAAATATAGCTGTATTTTGTTGATTCCTGGAAGGTTTTGGGAGTCTTACCTCTTCAAGGTCTTGCTATCCGCCCAGAACATCGGGCAGATTTAATAAACTGGTGAAAATCACGACATCTATGAACCCCTAGATCAAGGCAAATATATGGAAAAAGAACAAAAGGGATGTATAAGAAACCAACTTGGAACCAAAGATCAATTGCTAATTAACAAAACAATATTAGAAGATTGCAAGAAAAGGTAAAGGAACCTTAATATGGCTTGTATAGACTATAAGAAGGTACTTGACAGTGTGCCACACTCCTGGATACTTGAATGTCTGGAATTATATAACATCAATGAGGAAATAAGATCATTCTTGTCAGCTCAGATGGTTAAGTGGAAGACCACCATATGTCTTAAACACACTGAGAGCCAGTTAGTAATTCCGCACATAAAAATACAAAGAGGAATATTCCAGGGTGACAGCCTCTCACCAGTTCTCTTCTGCTTGACCATAGATCTGCTTAGTAAAATTTTGAATGACCTTAACACCGGCTACGACCGAGGAAAAAGCTGAAGTATAAAAGACAACAATAGAGTGAACCACCTGCTCTTCAAGGATGACCTCAAACTATATGCAGACACGGAAGAAAAATGGGAAGAACTAGTTAGGACAGTTCACAGATTTTCAAGGGACATCTGCATGGACTTTGGATTCGGTAAATGTGCGAAGATTTCCATCAAGAAAGGGAAGAAAATAACAGCAGAAGGAATAGAAGTAGAGGAAGGTATGTTTGTAGAAGATCTGTCAGAAGAATCTGCATATAAGTACTTGGGAATAGAAGAAAATAATAGTATAGAACACAAGAGAATGAGAGAAAAGATAAAGAAAGAGTACATCAGCCACCTAAAGAAGATCTGTAAGTCAGAATTAACACCAAAGAATAAGATCACTGCCTTAAATCAGCTAGCGATACCAGTGGTGACCTATGGTTTTGGTATTGTAGACTGGCCACAAGGTGACATAGATAAGATAGAAGTTAAGACCAGGAAGATTCTCACTCTGCATAAAGTCACATATAGAAACTAGTGTATGGACAGAACATATCTCCCATGCAGAGAAGGTGGACAAGGCTTAACCGAAATCGATCAAGCCTACAGAGCAGCAATATTAAGTAAAGGGCAATACTTGAAAAGCTTTGAGAATGAAAATATCAAAAAGGTTGCCCAACACCACATTGAAGCCCTGAGCCAACAAACATCAATAACAAAGCAGGCTAAGAAATTTGCAGGAGAATTGCTAGAAGAAACAAAGGGCACTGAACAGACTTCAGCAATAATGATAGCCAGGAAGACCAGGCAGATATTCAGTTCTAGAGAGGAAAAACTTAGAATGGAAAGGTGGAAACACCATGGAAGAGCAGGAAGATTCCAAGAAGAACTGGAAAAAGATTACATAGACAAAGAGTCATCCACATGGATAAGGAATGGAAATCTAGGTTTTGATGGAGAAAAGGATTATAATAGGAGCACAAGACCAAGGCCTCATAACAAACAGCTTCAAGAAAATGGCGGGTATATCAGGAAACGACCAGTGTAGGTTTGTCCTGCAGCAATTGAGAGTGTTGGTCATCTGGTTTCGGCCTACCAGACTCTACGTGCAGATAGTCACTACACAGCTCGTCACAATAAGATCTGTAAATATATACAGTGCATTGGAAAATATGTAAAGAATACAAAATTGAAGTAAAAGATAAGGTATGGGAGTATGAACCAGATCCAGTTACCTCCAACAGAGGCATTACCATCTTTTATAATAAGATAATCCCGACAGGAAGATACATGGAAGGAGGTGCTATAAGACCTAATATTGTGATCTGGAATAAAAAAGAAAAGATAGCAAAGATTATAGATGTGACAGTACCCAGTGATTTTGGCCTCAATAGAGATGAGAGGCAGAAAATAACAAAATAGCAGGAACTGAAGAACGACCTGAAAAATGCATGGGAACTGAAAGAAATAGAAATAATACCTTTGGTGGTGGGGGCAACAGGACTTATGGAGGAAAACCTGAGACAATACCTTTGGGCAATACCAAGTTGCCCGAGTATAAATGAGGTGCAGATTGCTGCCATTAAGGAAATGGTGACCATCTTGAAAAGAGCCCTCGGATACAAGGCTGGAGAAGCATAGAGGTGCAACCATAGACCCCAGGTTGGGGTCCATTGCATCACTAATATAAAGTAAAACCAATTAAGATATTAAGATAAGGGGTTACCTCAGGGGAGTGTGCTTGGCCCAATCTTATTTTGCATCTATACCATTACTCTATCGAAAATACTAGAAGGGCATGGTGTGAAGTTCTAACTTTTTGCGTATGGCACAATTTTACTTCTCCTTAAATGATATAGACGAGACTACTGAAACTCTAAACAGAATCCTTGATAGTGTTAGGGAATAGATGGATCGAAAATACTAGAAGGGCATGGTGTGAAGTTCTAACTTTTTGCGTATGGCACAATTTTACTTCTTAAATGATATAGACGAGACTACTGAAACTCTAAACAGAATCCTTGATAGTGTTAGGGAATAGCAAGGTCTATATATACCAGATCAGCCAACGCGCAGCTTAAGCTGTGAATCACCCATACTGTGACGTCAAGCTTCCCCGTCTCACACACGTGGGTAAACAAAGCAAAGGACCGTTGCCTTAGTTAGCTACCTATAGAGGTAACGTAAACAATAGGAGACGCTGCGTCCATTATCATTTTATTCATTCATTCATTCCGTCACTAATAATGCCAAGTAACTGCGCAGTATTTGGCTGTTATAATAGACGTGATAAAACTAAAAGCTCAAACATAAAATACCATCGCTTTCCAAAAGAAAAACCATACATAGACTAGTGGATACACATGCATGTTGCCGTGCATACAGAATTAACGTTGTGAATGCTACTGTTTGCTCAATTCATTTTAAACCAGAAAGAGAAGTTTTTGTTTTCTCAGATGTTCCATATTTAATTAAATTAGTTAGAAATAATTTTATTGACTCCGGTGTTTTCCTCAAGACTGGAGAGAGTATTTCAGATGACGGCATACGGGAAATGCTTAATAAAACCAAAAAAGAATATAGGCTTGCATATAAGATTAATGAAATGCATTCAACTGTAACAGGTCAACAAAGACAGCGCGTTAAATTAGCAGTTCCATTACTGTCTAGGTCATGTGCCAACTCATTAAAATATTTATGGGAAAAGGGACTGTTGGAGTGTCAAAACTGGAATCAAACATCTGATATTATTCTTTTAATAAATGATTGGTTCGACATAATGAATTCTTCCTCCATGTATGGAAAGTTTGGTAAAAGCAATGCTTTTGGTATTGATGTAGAAAAACAAACAGGTACACTGCTCAAGGTAATCGAGGTAATGAATACTATGAGAGTTAAAAATCCTAATACAAAAAGTCTTTTCAAGTTTCAGAAAGGAATAATTTTATCATGTAAATCTACCATTGCTTTGTTTGATATGTTAAAAGGCTCTTATAGTATTGACTACCTATTTACAAAAAGACTAAATCAAGATTGCCTTGAACATTTCTTTGGGTGTATAAGGCAAATGGATGGGCACTATGATCATCCTCATGCTGTGAAGTTTAAATTTCGGCAAAAAAAATGTTACTAGGAAAGGAAATTAAAATATTAAGTGAAAAGTGTAATATCACCACTGTTGAAAAATCTCATGAATCAGACAAAGACGATGAATCTATCACGAAAGAAAGGGACTTAGCGTTAGAAATATGCCTAACAACGCAGATATTCAGGAATTTAGATTTTTATTTAGAGAAAGATGCTTTAGACGAGGAAGAAGACCTTTTGAGAGAAAATAAAGAAATAAAGATATTGGGGAGTAATTGAGGAAGAAGCTCTTAAATACATTGGTAGATATATCGTAAAGAAATTTTGTGTAAAATATCCTGAGTTAGGAAATAAGACTGAAGAAGTGCTAAGGAATGATACTTGGATAGCATTTGTTAATCGGGGGGAATTACATGCACCTTCTAGTCAGTTTTTTCACAGTTGTTAATAATGCGGAAGATATTTAATGCTGTACACGGGGAAGCTCTCATGGAAGGAAATTTTTTTTTTTAAAAAAGCTTTATTTAGAATTAAAACAGTCTGTTATTGAAGTTCCTGACGATGTTATTGCTTTTTTTTTTGTTAAGATATCGGTATATTTTTGAATGGGATATCCTAATAATTTGATAAAGTATAGAAAACCTCATTGACTGTGTGATAGATCTACGTTCTTAATGGGTCTCGTCAACACTAAGCCCCTTCAGATGACGTAGGTGCGCAGAAGAGGCTTAAAATCATTATGCTGTCTGGCTGACCTGGTATATCTGGACCGTGGGGAATAGATGGCAATTAAACAGCAACAATTAAATGAGACCAAAACTGAGTGTATGGTTGCGGGAAAGAGAAACAGCGTGAGAAGCTTGGGTGATATTCAAATAACCATAAATAATGACTCAGTGCCGATATCTAGTAAAGTTTGCGACCTAGGCGCATTTCTTTACTACAACTTGTCTCTAAATACCCAAATAAATAATGTAGTAAAGACTGTTGGTTATCATCTGAGAAATATTCTTTTCATAAAAAAAAATACATGGATGAATATTCTGTAAACAAACTTGTGATAAACTTTGTAGTTACCAGAATAGACTACTGTAAGTTATCTACTACAATCTACCAAAAGTACAACTTGTGATAAACTGTGTAATTACCAGAATAGACTACTGTAACTCCATCTACTACAATCTACCAAAAGTACAACTTAATAAATTACAAAACATAATAAACAGAGGACCAAGACTGATAAAAGGTGGTATATTGCCTGCCGATTAAAGCGAGAATTGAGTTTAGAATAGGCACAGTACCATTCAAGATATTAGCAACGGTCGTCCCAAATATCTAAGAGAATTACTACATATTGCGCAACCAACAAACATCCTGATACGAGAATAGTTACAGGTGGTTTCAAACTGTTAGAACCTAAATACATGTCTACTGTAGGCTCCAGAACCTTTAAATATGCGGCCTCGAGACTATACAGTAAGCTCCCACGAGACATCTTTACTTACTTTGACGACTGCTCTTCCAGTCTTATACAGCAGGGGAACCCTACTCTCCACAGGACGACCTCCACTGTCATTTCATCTTGTTTGTTCGGTTAAAGTAGTTGCACAGTCGGCATTATTCACCAACTGATATGATTCCAATAACTTACTAAATGCTAGAGTATCAAGTCATCCATCCAAAGATTTAAGTCCCCATAAATAACTATTTTATTTCTCTCCATGATAATTATCTTAATGAGTTCACTGAATTCTTCTAAGAAGATACTGGCATTTGTTCTCGAGGTTTGTAATCTGTTACAATGGATATATATATTTTTTTTATTTTGCGTAAAGTTTATTTCTGTATATTCAAAGCTTGTTTCATTAGTTCTTTTTAAATTTTTTAAGATTTTAGCAACTTTTATGAATGAAGAGCCCGACACCCCCATCAGACCTAAAGAAGATGTGTGAAAAAAGGTGTGTGTGGGGAGGGGTGTCATTTCAGTGATCTTAGCCTTGCCAAAGTTATTCTATTTTTTTCTATTTGATGGCTGCTTTTCCAGTCCCATACAGCAGGGGAACCCCACTCTCTACAGGACCTCCACTGTTGTTTTACCTTGTTCGTTCACAGTATTTATCTTTTCAAGTCACATATTGTTCATTTACTGTTAAATCGTCACTGTCAAAAGACTCATGAAATAAGAGTCTGCAGTTTCCTCTTGAAAGCTTTAATGTCTTCAATCATTCGAATGTTTCGTGGGAGCTTGTTATATAGTCTCGAGGCCGCATATTTAAAAGCTCTGGAGCCCAAAGTGGACATAAATCTAGGTTCCAGCAGTTTGAAGCCATCTGTAACTATTCTCGTGTCGACACGATTTGTTGGCTGCGCAATATGTAGCAATTCTCTTAAGTATTTTGGACGACCGGTTCTGATAACTTGTTGGGTTATTGTACATATTTTAAATTCAATTCTCGCTTTAATCGGCAGCCAGTGTAAATCTATTATATAGTATAGGGGTGATCCTTTCTGTAGGTGGGACACCTTTTATCAGTCTTGCTCCTCTGTTTATTATGTTTTGTAATTTCTTAAGTTGCACTTTTGGTGAATTGTAATAGATAGAGTTACAGTAGTCAATCCTGGTAATAACACAGTTTATCACAAGTTTCTTAACAGAATTTTCGTCCAGGTACTTTTTTATAAACCCAATATTTCTTAGATGATAACCAGCACTTTTTATTATAATATTTATTTGGGCATTTAGAGACAGGTTACATTCAAGAAATACACCTAGATCTCGAACTTTACTAGACATCGGTACCGAGTCGTTAATTATTTATGTTCATTTGAATATCACTTAAGTTTCTCACGATGTTTCTCTTGCTCACCACCATGAATTCTGTTTTGTTCTCATTTAATTTTAGTTGTTTAAATGTCATCCATTCTCTAACACTATCAAGGATTCGGTTTAGAGTTTCAGTAGTGTTATGTATATCATTTATGGAGAAGTAAAATTGTGTGTCATCTGCAAATAGTTTAAACTTCACGACATGCCTTTGTAGCATTTTCGATAGACCAATAGTATAGATGCTGAATAAGATTGGGCCAAGTACATTCCCAAGGGGTACCCCTCTGTTTAAGGGTTCATAGGATGAATAAGAGTTTCCAATTTGTACACAGTAATTTCTACCAACCAAGTAGTCTTTTAGGTATTCGAAAGCTTGATTTTCAACGCCGATGGACCGTAGATCATTTAGTAGCAGTTCATGCACAACTGTATCAAAAGCAGTGCTGAGATCGAGCAATATTAAAATACCACATTTTTTTTTCATCCATCATTTCTAGCATATCATTTACAACAGAGTAGATGGCTGTCTCCGTAGAGTATGGTTTTCTGTAAGCAGATTGGTTGTCAGGCAAAGCTTCTATTACTTCTAAGTGGCTGACTTGTTGTTCAAGAATTATATATTCAAGCACTTGAGACAAAGGATATATTTGAAATAGGTCTATATGAGCTTAATTCCTGGTAGTCCAGTGCATTTTTCAGAACTGGTGTGACTATAGCCATTTTCTCAGATTTAGGAAGCTTACATTCATCAATGCTTGCATTTGCTATTCTCATTATTATTTCGGCTAGACTAGTAAAGTCACTCTCTCCAGTTACTTCAGATATTGTCATAGGATCGATCGCGCAGTTTGTTTTCTTTGCTCTCTTGATAATTCTGGTGATGTCATCTTGTGTTATGTTGTTAAATCGTATTAATTTTGTCTGTGTGCCTGGTGTATCATTAATCTGATGTTGAGTATTTACAAATGATCTGGTTATGTTTTCAATTTTGTTTTTAAAGAATACTAGAAAATGATTTGCTAGTTCCTGGTCACTGTATCCATCAGGTAGCTTCTTTTCTTTTACATTTCCATTATACCATTCAGGAGACGATATAATATTAGTTATGTCTGTTGCTGCTTCGAGGATCTTTCTCTTATAGTACTCACTTTTTTTTCCTTCTTAGTAGGTAGTTATATTGACACGCAGCTGTTTTGTATTCTACCCAAGTACTTTCAGTTTTTAACCTATTCCACTTTCAACCATGTTTTAGATAATGCTAGTATGTCCAAATATTTCCCAATTAATTGAAGGTATTAAGGCTTTCAAGAAGAAACTGAAGACTCTTATTCTGAGAGGGTTTCGATAGTGATGACCTAACAGTAAGTAAAAATACGCACTGTGAAATGTTAAATGCTCCCGAAGGAACATCATAAAACAACTGTGGAGGTCCTGTACAGGGTAGCGTTCCCCTGCTGTACAGGACCAGATAAGCAGCCCTTAAAGTAAAGTAAGTAAGTAAAGATTGTTTATAACGCTGTTTAGCCCCGTTTAGTTTTATTCAAATGCATGCCAGTAGCCTACTGTGTATTATAGAATTTTTTCGCGTTACGAAGTATAGCGAAAAATAATTGTCCTAACGACATGTAAGCAGATCTTAGTGTCTTGTTACTTAAGTTCAGTTGTTATGTAGGCAGTGGCCAATGAGAATTTAGTGTTGGGTGAAACGTAATCGATGTTTGAAGAGGTATTCAGTTAGTGGTCACTTTCTAGAGCACGCTAGCCCGAGCAAATCAAATTTATTAGCCAGGACGCCAGGCAGGGTCAAATACAGCTTCAGATGTGAATAGTGTTTTCACGCTAGCAACCAGAATGCTGAAACCGTTTCAAGAACTGATGGACAATCTATTATCCGATTTCCAGCAGAATATTCAACAAGTATCCGCACCTCATTAAAGTATGATGGAAAACCATTTGAATGAGCATCGCGTTATTTTGAGGAAACTGATACGAAAATGTTAGCATTAGATGCGATTGTTTATCAACTTGGAGGACAAGGAACATCTAAAACTGCTGCAGAAATGAGTTAGTACGCAAAGAGCAGCATCGCAAAGTATCAAGCTAGTTAAAGATCGAGGAAAAGTCTGTGGATTCATATAAACTTTGATGGAAGAGGTCTAGAGCTCAATGAAGGCCGAGAAGGGACATTGGAGTCGGAAATGTACCAAGAAAGACTTCGAAAAGATAAGTGAAAATATAGCCGTTTTAATTTTGTATACATGGCAGTTGGTACAAGGAAATTGGAACTTTGTGTTTATTTTATTTTATTGTTTTTAATCGCCTGTTGGTTGTTGTTATTCACAATACATTGAACAGAATTAGATCGGGTCCGGTAAGATAGTCATTGACGTCTAAAAGGGCGATCACAAAATTCCAGTTCAAAACCGTTACTGTGGTTGTTGGACTGGATAACAATAGGTCAGAAAGGGACGAATCAGAATTTATTAAAAGAGAATGGGTGTCACTGGTATCAGAGAAACTAAGAAATAATTCCTTTGACGGTGACCAAGAATGGAAATGGTAAGCAAAGGCTGGTTTTTTATTACAAACTTTTTAAGGATTTAATCAGTCTACAGTCTGCTTATCGCAGAGAAATCTATTAAAACTTTGCCAATATCTTTCTCATTGAAGAAAAAATTTAAAAAAGTTTTTATAATGGATTATCTTTAGATATTTTTGAAAGTGGCGGTACATCTTTACTAAAGTTCTTAAATCTGTTAGATATTGGAGATCTAAGGAAGTGAAGATTGAAGTATTTTTAGATGATGGCATAGCTGCAGATGGTTGTTTTGAAGGGGCATTGGATGCTAGCTATTTACTTTAAAAGCTTCAAGATTTGGATTTATTTACAAGAAAGTATAATTGGTTTTCAGACTCTAAATTGTATTTGGAAAGGTTTACAGTGGACGAATACCGAAGGCAAATTTCGTAACTACAACATAAAGATAAACTATGTCGTTAAAGACCTTGTTTAGATGCCAAACCTTCTGAATTAACAAAAAAGTTATTTTCACGAATATCTTTAGGACAGAATTGTCTGTTACATAATTTCCAAGAAATTTGTCGTGAGAGGTATTGTTAAAATGAAAACGGTATAGTATTTCTGTATTTTTACATATTGAGCAAAGCTAGTTGGGAACTTAATGGGGAAATATCAGATGCTCTGGTTGAGATCACGTTTTGACGCAGAAATTCATTCTTTTTATTTTATATTGGTCGTTACTTTAACTATATATTTGCATCAGACTTATTTAATCTATTACTTCATTGTGACGCCTAAGATGTAGGCAGTTTATCACTATATTGTGATGCCTCAGATGTAGGCAGTTTATCACTATATTGTGACGCCTCAGATGTAGGCAGTTTATCACTATATTGTGACGCCTCAGATGTAGACAGTTTAGCACTATATTGTGACGCCTCAGATGTAGACAGTTTAGCACTATATTGTGACGCCTCAGATGTAGGCAGTTTAGCACTATATTGTGACGCCTCAGATGTAGGCAGTTTAGCACTATATTGTGACGCCTCAGGTGTAGGCAGTTTAGCACTATATTGTGACGCCTCAGATGTAGGCAGTTTAGCACTATATTGTGATGCCTAAGATGTAGGCTGTTTATTACTATATTGTGATGCATCAGATTTAGGCAATTTATCACATTGCGAAGCCTCGGATGTAGGCAATTTATCACATTGCGAAGCCTCGGATGTAGGCAATCTTATAACTATGTTGCGACGCCTCATAGGAAATTTACCACTATTTTGCGACGCTTCATACATAGGAAATTTACCGATATATTGTGACTCCTCAGATTTGATAATTATATTGTGGTGCCTCTGGTGTTGGGAAATTTATATGTTGTGACACCTCAGTAGTAGGTTTGGGGTCATTTTGAAGTTTTTAGCGATGAATACAGCAAATTTTTTTTTTATCATGAAAAGTGTGGTTGGAAACTGGACAGCAAATGAATCTTTAAAATTAAACATGAAGGAGCAGGAGGCAGTCGACAGAATTATGTAAAGTACTTTGACAATGTTTGAACGTTGTTCCAGATAACAAAAAATTTTCGATTTTAATGTAAGTAGGTCGCAAAAAGCCAGATTTAGAAACCATAGAAAACCAAAGAATTTAAACTTGTACTGAATAAACTGTTCAGGTCATCAATGTATGTTAGCCCAGAAAGAGTACAAAAGAGCGGATTTTTGAAGTGTTGTCAACTAACATGGATGCATGGTCAATTCTTGCTTACATTTTTCAGAGTTATGGACTCGTGAGAGTTATTCATTCTTTCGACTGTTTTGCTACTTTTAAAAATATGTTGAGGTTTTTAATCTTTAATATTGGTGTCCAGGTACTGAGGGAATTGATGCTTTAACTTGAGGTTTGGTGCTTTATACCAAAGGTTATTAATAAAATGGAGGTAAAAATTCTTCACTTAAGTAGAATATTTCTGAGTGAAAGTCTTCTCCATCTTGACTTTTGATATTATCGAGGGAAACTTTATTGTTAAACTTTGAGTGTTTTCGTAACAAAAGGTTTATTACACACGGCAAAGATAAAATAAAAAAAAAAAAAAATGGAAATTTTTTCGCTGAAATTTAACTTTGATATAGAAGGTAAAGTTTTTTGAAATTATAAGCATATATGTACAATGTTTTATTTTTGGAATCTGCTTTCCAGGATCGTGAATGCAATGAAATGCCAGCAGTCGTCTTTGACGGTGGCATCTAATTTGGACAGGAAATTGGCGGACCTCAGTTGTCATGGGCATCTTCTATCATCGATGAATGACAGCACCGACAAGGCCTACAAACTTGTCTTTCAACAAAGAGAAACTTACAATAATGGTCACGAGCAAAGCGAAATGCCATTGTATGTTGCTTTATTTATCACGCTTTTATTAGATTCCGGTGCTTTAGTAATCTCCAGTGATCAAACCATTTATGCCATAACGGGGATGCATGAAATGAGGGGTTACATAGATACAACGGAAAATTCACTTGTTAAATCTTTGCAAGCACCTGTGAAACATTTAAGCTGGTAGATCGGTGCATACAAAGGATCTTTTTGATAATCAGGTGTTGCAGAATCTGCCCGGTTCATATTTTCCTATATTGAAAACTTCTTTATCATTTTAATAGATCATTAAAGTTTTCTTATCTGAGATTTGGGGAATTAAGTTTATTGTAATTTGAAGATTTCTTAGTTGAACAGGAAAATAAATGAAAAATCACCAATACTGTGAAGTTTTTGATATCCGAAGTTGTCACAAATGCTTTTCCATATTTGATGTATTTTGCATGATACAGAGGAAGCTGGAATGATTTTGTCCTTTGATCGATTTATCTTTAAGAAGTTTTAAAAGCTCCTGTATTTCCGAATAGGTTAAAGTTAAGTGAAGCACTGTGGTAATGTAACCAAACAGAATTTTTTGTTAAAAACTGGGGCTACAAGTTCAAACATTGCAAACGATAACGTCAATGATAGGTGTCTTCATAGATATGAGCGTTGGTAGTCTGTGTTAAGTAAACATGTTTGTCAAAGGCTTCAAAAAGAGGTTAAATGTGTAAATAATTAAATCGGAAAATTTATTTCTTTCTCTCCATTTCTTTCCTTCTCTCCCTTTCTTTGGTATTATCTAGGGTCAACCGGCACGGTGCGCTGTAACGCAATTTAATGTTTTATTATGTTTATACCTGTAGAGAATGCGGAGTGAAGTGAGGACTAGAATTTTTTCGTGTTACGAAGTATAGCGAAAAATAATTGTCCTAACGACATGTAAGCAGATCTTAGTGTCTTGTTACTAAGTTCAGTTGTTATGTAGGCAGTTGCCAATGAGAATTTAGTGTTGGGTGAAACGTAATCGATGTTTGAAGAGGTATTCAGTAAGTGGTCACTTTCTAGAGCACGCTGGCCCGAGCAAATCGAAATTATTATTATTATCATTATTATTTATTAGTAGTACAAGAGTGAGGTTCCACCACTCAAATTTGGCTTACTCTGCATCATTGCCGTGGATACACAGGTTTCCATAGTTTGTTCATCTTGTTTTAAATATGCACTGCTATATCAGTACAGAAGTTTGTAGAAGCTATTAGAATATGTGATGTTATATCTATATTGTTTTTTAAAAGTATGATTCATTGGAAAAATAAACCTGGCGTCAACTGGCACGGTGCGCTGTAACGCAATCTAATGTTTTATTATGTTTATACCTGTAGAGAATGCGGAGTGAAGTGAGGACGAGGTCACTTTCTGTGATCTAAGGAATTAATTTTCGTAATAACTAAATTAAAAAAAAATATCAGATATTCATCTTCTGAAAATTAATCTTATTTGTAGCATAAAGCAATATATGTATATAGTATGTATGCATATGTATGTATTAGTATACAGCTTTTTGAAACTGGAATAATACCCTTAGTTTGGTCCTCCCAAATTGTTTGGTATCGTTATGTATATGATGTTCTGGGTAATCTAGAAAAAAATACGATCTAGAGGGTTTTGTTGCTATCATTAATTCAGATATCATCATAAATTTACTACGGAAAATGAAGAAAATAACAGCTAGTATATCCCGTTTTAGACGTTTCGATAGTCAAAGATAAATTCAAATTTTCCGCATATAGAAAGTCCACCAATAACCCTTCATATATACATTTCTATTCAGGCTACTCTAAAAATATAAAGTATTTTGGCTTTTTCACCTGTATAGGCTACCTTAGGGCACTTGGAATATAATTCCCAAGACTGAGTACATAGAGAATGAATTTGCCATAAATTGCCACTAACCAAGTATTTTTAGAACACTGTATGGGTAGAGCTAATAAAACATTTTCTAGTGTCCAGTTAGAGAAAAGGGCAGCAATGAACAATTTACTTGAGAGATTTTGAAGAATAGCGGTCCCACTTAACTCTTTTGAAGAATAGGGGTCCAGTTGGGGCATTTTAATGTACTTGTTTGCCTTTTCATGGATGTTTTTAGATGTCATACCATTTAAAAAAAAATCTAGATTTATATAAAGGTAGTGTTTGAATATAGATGCACTTTAAAAGATATGTTGATTAAGAATAGCTCTGGAAATGATAGTAATATAATGTATAGTATTCCTTGTTAAGAATGTAACTCGTTTTATTTCGACCAAACAATGAAGGACATTTCTGTCAGAATAAAACAGCATAAGATGGCCTTCTCTAGGGACCTCTTGATAATGCATTGGCCTCTCATTGCCTAGAATCAATTAAATCAAAGAATCTGTCGGTGAGAGAGGAGTACAATAATCCATGTAAATTACAATAGCCAAAGAAATATCGTCAAATCCATCCTAATTCCCTGTAGCAAAGGTCACAATTCAAACTTAAGCCCTGGTCTGTTTTCGGTTAATTCTGCATTATGCTCTTTCCTAAAATCTGACTTATCTGGAATCATCGAGAAACTGACTGCTGAAGAGTTCCATTATCATGGTTTCATCTAGCCTGCAATGTGCATGTATTACAAGTGGCTAAGAATGAAATGTCAGTGTAAGTATTATTGTTTAAATAATACAAAATATCCTCCAAAAACCCATATATTCATTCCTTATCAAAACTCTTGAGTTATCGGGCTGGCGTGAGTAGGGGTTGCAAAGGAATATTAGCATGAAATAGCCACACTGGGTGTCATATACTCTCTCTCTCTCTCTCTCTCTCTCTCTCTCTCTCTCTCTATATATATATATATACATTATATATACATATATATATGTATATATATATATATATATGTATATATATATATATATATATATATATATATATATATGTGTATGTATCATCCTCATTTCTTGCGCCTATTAATGCAAAGGGCCTCAGTTATAAATATATATATATATATATATATATATATATATATATATATATATATATACATATATATATACGCATATATATATATATATATATATATATGTATATATATATATATATATATATATATATATATGTCCTAATCTTTGTCTGCAAAATGTGTTTTATACTGTGAGATTAATTACCTTTTTAAGAGTGATATGACTGTCACAAATGGTAGGGCGCGATCACTGAGCTCTGCTATACGTAACGTGTCCCTTGTCTCTTAAGGTGATGTGTTGAGACCCTATTGGTGACAGTATATTTCCATCACAGTGGAGAATTCCACAAAACCTAACAATTCAGCATGTTGATAGAGCAACATTGCATCTTACTTGCCAAGGCTTAGGCAATACCATTCAAGCGATCATTAGACAAGGTACTCACCTGAGAGTATCAGCTATATACAGTGTATTCATGAACCTTTTTGTAATAAAGGGAAAAACCCATGTTCCGATGTCTCACTATCTGTTGACATGGGACATAATTGGTGCCCGGTGTGAAAATACGTCTGTTTGTGTATGCTGTTAGCGAAGTTGTTCTTTAAGCCAGTAAAATAAAAGTTCAAGATGCCTAGATACGTGAGAACTAACATAGCAGACACTGCTACTTTGGGAGATGAAAACGAAGGAGCAGTTGGTTATAGTAATGCCGATGAAGAATATAGACGAGAACAACAAACGCAGGACTTAGAAAATAGGTTAGATAACCTAGCCGAGTTAATGGACAGATTTTTAGTTGAACGAGAAGAGGATCGGCTCGCAACCAGAGCATATCCAACGTACATAAATGAAGTTCAAATGCACACAAGTGAAAGTACACCTGCACAGTCGAGTGAAGATACGCCAAACATCATAGTTCGAAAATTACCAGAACTCCAGGCAAGTGTTGGGCCTTTTGCTGATCAGCGACCTAATGAAGGGTTTCAATCGATTGAAGTGTTTTTAAGAGACTTTGAAGTAGCCATATATGGGTGGTCAGAAAGAGAAAAAGCAATTCAAGTGATTAGGTTGCTGAAAGATGCTCCGGCAATGGATGTAATGTATTGGTCACAAGACAGTTTACGAAGTTATACTGAAATAAAATGATGTTTAATTGAGAAATATGCCTCACCCGATGCAAGAAAGGGGGACATGAAAGAGAATTACAAACCCAAAATTTGAAAGGGAGAGACAGTCCTCAGTTTTGCGACTTGCATTTTTCGAGATTGTGATTCGGTTGCTACACAGAGTGCCAACCTCCCAGAAGGTGATAAAAAAGCAATTGCCCGTAAACATATTCGCAGATTAGTAAACCTGTATTTATGTGGTTATTTGTTCGATGACAATCTCTCCTTAGTAGATGTAGTGATGGCGATACAAATCATTCTAGAAAGTTTGCCAGATGAAAAAATTACTGAGAATAACTAACCCGATTCCGAGAAAGTGGCAACCATAAGAGGCACTTACCAACCCCCAAAGTGGGAGAGGGGAGAACACAGTCAGCAGGTGAGAAGAGTCTTCAGATGTTGGCAGTGGGGGGGGGGGGGGAAAGGGCCACCGACGAGTGGAGTGCCCCACCCAAGGATCCCCTAGCTGTTTCACTTGTCAGGCCTACGGTCATCTATCTCGAGAGTGCCCAGCAAAAAACGCCGAGGGTGGGCAGGCGGGCTGTGGCACACGCACACCAATCCCCGCCCAACATTCGAGGAAAAGGTAAAAGAGGAAGGGGGAGACGAGTGAGATCGACCCCGCCCCCCCCCCCCCATGACATCAGAAGCAGCAGCCAAGGCACCGGTGGGAGTGACATCGATGGACTCGGTGGAGCAGGCACTGGGACCTACCTTGGTACCCCCGACCTCACCTCCGCAGCACTAGGGACAGGAGCAGGGGCAAGTGAGGTCGTTGGCACGTGCCCCACATATCCTAATGGGTGGCTAGGAATGTTAGCAGTCAGGATTGACCTACCAGATAAGTCCATTCGAGCGCTGATCTATACAGGAGCCAGCATTTCGCTTATTGAAAAAGGATTCTTCTCAAACCCACTATAGTCAGCGGCATCCATCATCCTCGACATGCCAGGAGGAAATAAACTACATGCAAGACATACAACGATCGTCAAGTTTGAAGTTTACACATGATTTTTTTGTCTTTCCCACCTTGGGAATTCCAGGAATCGAGGCTATACTTTGGTTAGATTTTATTATTAGTATTCAAATATACATTCGTGGGGAAAAAGATGGAATAACAGTAAAACAGGAGGGTGCATTTTGCCGATAGAAAGTCATGAGAGAGTAAGTGCTTGTGCAAAAATGGAGAGACAATTAAGTAAGGTCACAGTTGTACCTGAAAGAGGAAAAGATTGCCTCCCCAGACACTTAAAAGCATATCACTGACCCTGTATGAGCCCCTCCCGGGTGAACCAAGGTCGTAGTTAAACCCCATGACAGATGGGCATACAGTCTTTAGTGTCACCATGGTGACATTCACTTAAAAAGTATTGCACTGGAAGGTGTCAACACCTTTTCACCCAAATTGAGAGTCCCAATCAATTCACTGTTCATCGTAATACTAGACGACAGGTTTTAATACACTACCTGCCGCCACCACTTAATGCTTCAGTTCATGCACTTGCTTTGCATAATGTTTATAGAACACTCTGGATGACTTTCATCCAGTATATGAGCGAAGATACTCAAAGTCCATGTACTGAAAAAAGTTCAGTAATGAAGCAATTTTCCTTGGATCATGACCTGCGGGTGTACTGTCAGGATCTGCTTTGCGAATAAAGTAGGTGAGCTTCGCCCTCAGTTGTTTTAGGGATAAGTTTGATCCTGAAGTTTCTCCTTTAAAGAGCTGTCCTCCCCTGAAGTCTGAAGTTCTTCGAAGATAGACCTTTAGACATTCTACTGGACACAGAGAGACATCTTCCTTCAGAGGGCAGATTCTCCAGGGACCCATCTCTTAGTGGGTAGCTCGATTTTGGCGAGAAAGGTTGGATCAGGAAAAAGATTCAGTTCTCCCACTTCTGTGAACTGAATATGGCCCTTGTTTCTGGATAGGGCCACTATTTCACTAACTCTAGCCCCTGAAGTTATGGTGAACAGGAAAATAACTTTTTGAGTTAAATCCTTAAGGGAACAATCTTCATTGTTCACGGTTGAAGCATAGTGTAGGACCTTGTCCAAGGACCATGAAATGGGCTTCGGAGGAGCTGCAGGCCTAAGTCTAGCACATGCTTTCAGGATCTTGTTAAAGATATCGTTCGTCAGGTTCACCTGGAAGGCGTATAGAAGAGGTCTAGTCAGGGCCGACTTACACGTAGTTATCGTGTTGGCTGCCAGACCTTGTTCATGAAGGTGGATAAAGATGGACAGACAAAAATCTATTGAGATTTCTTTTGGTCCTTTTGCTTTAACGAAATCAACCCACTTTTTCCAAGACGATTCATATTGTCTTCTTGTTGACTTGGACTTGTATTCTTCTAAGAAGTTTATACTGCCTTTTGAGATCCCAAAACTTTTCTTAACCGCTAAGTGCCATCTCTTCTTTTTCGCTAAACGAAAGATGGCTAATATCACATGGTTGATATGGGGCGATCTCGAGCCTTGTCGGTTCAGACATCTTATTATTACTTCGCTGTCCAAGATCAGCCTGATGTGGGCTGATCTACAAGGGGAGAGTTTTTTCAACATCAAGAGGACTGCCATGGCCTCCAAAATGTTGATTCGGAGATGTTCTTCCCAGGTCGATGAATATACCACGATTTCGTCAAGATATACGCCTACTCCTTCTATTGATCCTAGAAGGTTATCCATCACACGTTGAAAAGAAGCGGGGTCGTTCATTAGACCAAATGGCATGATGGTGTATTGATATAACCCAAATGAGGTTAAAAAAGCTGGTAACAATTTTGCGTTGTCGTCCAAAGGAATTTGATAGTAGCCCTTTAACAAGTCAATCTTGGAGATGAACCTCGCTTATCCAATATTGTCAAGTAGTTGGTCGATGAGCGGCAATGGATATCAGCCACACTGATCGAGTTAAATTTCGGCAGTCCGTACACATCCTAAAAGATCTGTCCGTTTTTTTCACGAGCAAGCATGGAGAACTGTAAGGGCTAGAACTTTGTTTGGCTAATCTGTTTTGTAACAAGTGGTCCACTTCTTTTCTGATGACTTCTCGGTGATACGGCGACAGTCGATAGGCGCGATATTTAAATGGTCTTTCCGATGTTTTGAGGTGTATCTCATGCTTCGTCAGGTTGGTTCGTTTCTGAACGTCCGAGACAATTTTAGGAAAACTTCTAATTAATCGGCTTAATTTCTCTTGTTGCTCCTGGTCCAAATGAGTTAATTTCTCTCCTAAATTCCGAATGAGAGACGAATAATATATTCTCTTTCCTTACTTCCCCTACCTCATATCCGTCGTTATCTTCCATGGATGGTATGGTTTGCGCCATACATACTTATGAAGCTTTGGCCCCGTTTTCGCTCAAGTAGGGTTTCAGTAGGTTAACATGTACTTTCCTCTGACTTTTCCTTCGTCCTGGGGTTTCGATAACGTAGGTCAGGTCACTGATCTTCTCCAAAATCTTGAATGGTCCTTGAAACTTGTTGGTGAGTGGGAATCTCCTTATCGGAAGGAAAATTATCATCGGTTGTCCTATCAAAAACTGTTTGCCCTTACTTTTCATATCAAACCTTTTCTCCATTTTGCCTTGACTCGTCTTGAGGTTTTCTAGAGAAAATTTCCTTATCTCGCAGATCCTTTTCCTTAAATTCTTGACATATTCTCCATCCGTTTCCTCTCTGTTCTTCCATTTTTCTGCTAACATAGTAATTGGTCTTCGTACTTCTCGTCCAAATACCATTTCATTCGGGCAACATCCCACGCTTTCATGAAAAGCATTACGTACCCCGAATAACATCAGTGGTAGTCCGATGTCCTATTCATTGCCCGTTTCATTGCAGAATTTTTTTTAACATACTTTTCAAAGTTTGATGAAACCTCTTTAATGCACCTTTGGCCTCTGGATGAAAAGCAGTTGATACTTGTTGTTTCACATCCAACAGTTTCATTATGTCATGTAATAATTTTGACGTGAAATTTGTTCCAAGGTCACTTTGAACGATTTCCGCTATACCAAACTTAGTGAAAAAGTCTAATAACTTCTCGGCAATTATATTGGCACTGATGTTCCTTACGGGTATGGCTTCTGGGTATCTCGTTACTGGACACATCAAGGTTAACATATATTCCTGACCTTTTTTCGTCCTTGGCAAAGGTCCAACAATGTCAATCATTGCCTTTCTGAAGGGCTCTCCTCTCACTTCTATCGGGTGTAAGGGAGCTTTCTTAATGTACTTGTTTGGCTTTCCAGTCATCTGTCATACATGGCATGCACGGAAAAACTGGCTCACATCTTTATGCATGCCAGGCCAGAGAAAGTGTTTCATAATTTTCTCCATGATCTTCCTTATCCCCTCATGTCCCGTCCCGTGCGCGACGGCAATCACCTCTCTTCTCAACGGTGCGGGAATTAATATCTGCCTATATATCCCCCCTTCAGCATTTCCAGGGATATCGGTGGGTCTATGCCTACTCATAAGCAACCAATCCTTAAGATAGTAACAGGTTGGAGACTGGTCTGCTTCCGTCTCGTCCACCACATGGTACAATAACTCTGTTAACGTTGCATTCTTCCTTTGCAATCCTATCAGCCTTTTCTTACTCACTTGTCCTACTTCTAACATTGAATTTTCTATTTCTTCCAAGTCCATTTCTTCTTTGTCCTCATGTCCGCTCGTCTGTCATTCCTTTTCGCTCGGGCATACTCGGGAGTTCTCTTCTTGCATACCATCAAGGGAATCCTCTTCTTCGGAAAACAAATCCTCCAAGTTCATTGCTCCTTCGATTTCTTTTTCTTCTTTTCCAGTATTCTTCATACTCTTAGTCATAACACAACTAGGAAGCAGATACGGGTAGTCCTTCTCGAGTTCAGTCGAAGGACCATACATCAGGTTTCTCCGTTGCCATGGAACAAGGCACAAACGACGCTCCACCAACCTCATTACCCAGCAGGACGTCTACTCCTTCGACAGCCAGTGAATCCTTTACGGCAAAGCAAAAATTACCTGTCACCAACTCGTATGACTGTTTAAAACGGCAAATAGGGGTGACCTCCTCACCTCCTATTCCCTTTAAAATAACCAAGTCTCCTGTGAGAGACTGTTCCACCAACGTGTGTACTCCTCGCACCACCATATTATGGTTACAACCTGTGTCGTGCAATATTCTGACCGGGGTTCCCTCACTCCTATCTATTGCTGCTATATACCTTTGTAAATATATGGTTTAAAGGCATCCACGCTGTTTGGGTTTGTCCTGTTCGTTGTGTAAATGCTGGCTGGTTTATTTTCCTCTCCGTCCTTTCCCGATCGCTTCTTCGTTTTTGCATTCTGTGATGTCGAATTATCCTTAATCACTTGGACGACTGCTTTCTATTGGTTTGACCAACATTCCTTACTGATATGGCCTCTCTTGCCACACTTAAAACAGACAATATCAACCTTCTGCAAGTCTTTCACGATACTTGAAGGAGGATGATTCGACTTTTGTTGCTGTGGTACTATTGCATTCTGCTTAGAGAGAGTAGCAGTGCTACATCCGTTGTAACTGTTGAGCTTGTTCCCGTAGTCATTTCCAAACTGATTTCCATGGTTCGGCAAATACTTAACACTTGATCGGAACGAAGGTTGAAATTTCACGCCCGAGGAGGGTTTACGACCGATAATACAGTAATCTTCACTCAGCGAAGTGACTTTGTCAAGTTTCCACACCTCTCTCTCGTGTACGTTCGAATGTGTTCAGGAATTCCTCGTAGATAAGGCTCTAGTATTATCAATTCTTGCAAATCAACCATCTCCTTTACGTTAGCAGCCTCTGTCCATCTCTTAAAACATGGTGGACCTTATAAGCGTAATCCAGGAATGTCATTTTCTTGTCCTTCCTCAAACTTCGAAATCTTTCATTATAATATTCAGGGGTCATCTGAAACACATGCAGTACGCTGCTCTTCACTTTTTGATACTCCATCCTCTGGTCCTGAGATAAGGATAAGTAAGCACTGCGGCTCTTCCCAAAGAGCACATTCTGTAATAACACAGACCATTTACCTTCTCGCCATTTCATCGTCGCTGCGACCGTTTCAAAATGATCGAATGTACTATAATACTTTTCTGCCCCTTTTAATGCCCTGGAAGCAAAACAAATTGGTTGCTCCCTACCTTTATCATCTTGTTGAGAAATTACGCTACCAATAGCGCTACTCGCATCTGTCACTAAAAAGGGCGATCAAATCTAGGATATGCGAGTAAGTCATTGCTAGTTAAGGCAGCTTTCAAATGGTTAAGGGCCCTTTCTTCTTCCACTCCCCAATTTATTACTTTTTGTTTCTTTAAAGCATCTAAGGGTCTCGCTATCTCTCCAAAACCTCTTATGAATTTACTGTAATACCCAGAGAGTCCAAGGAACCAAGCTACTTCCTTTGGGGTACATGGCCTGGGGAAATCTCCCATAGCTTCTAATTTACTCGGGAAGGGTTGGATACTTTCTGAGGTTATTATGTGACCTAAAAATTCGACCTGTTTACAGAAAAATTTGCACTTTGACAAATTTATTTTCATACTATTACGTCACAATGCTTTTAAAACTTTACGAATAATATTATGTTCTTTGGCTGTTTTCCCTGTAATTATATCATCTAAATAAACAAGAACATTATGGCCAATTAAGGACGACAATACCACCACCATTTCTCTAGAGAAATGGCTTGGAGCATTTTTAACACCAAAAGAAAGAAAATTAAACTGAAATAGTTGATCGTTAGCTATAAAAGCCGTTTTACATTTACTGTCATCCTGAATGGATATTTGATAGTATTCAGATTTCAAATCGACAGTTGTAAAATATGTACAACCTTACCTTCACAAGTAATTCTTCGTTCAAGGGCAATGGAAATTCATTATCCTTAGTGACTGCATTCAACTTTCTATAATCAACACACAATCTTACCGAGCGATCCTTTTTCCTAACAGCTTCTTAGTATTATTATTGATTTTTTAAGTAATAGATCTCAAAGAGTTGTTGTTGATGGGCACCATAGTGAGTATAGGAATGTGATATCTGGTGTTCCACAGGATAGTGTTCTTGGTCCATTACTTTTCATACTATATACACATGCCATGTGGTTTGGCTTGGAAACAAGCTTGTTGCATATGCAGATGATGCTACTATCTTTGCATCAATTCCATCCCCTGAATGTAGATCTGGGGTTGCTGAATCCCTTGATAGTGATCTAGCTAAAATTAGTGCATGGTGCAAATTATGAGGTATGAAGTTGAATCCTAACAAAACTCAAAGTATGATTGTAAGTAGGTCAAGGACAGTGGTTCCTTAACATCCGGATCTCAGTATTGATAATGTTCCTTTAACTTTGTATGAATCTTTTACACATTAGGTCTGTGTCTTCTTCCATTGCTATAAAAAAAATGGCTTATTGAGAAAGTCTTTCAAGATTTTCGGTGATCAATCTATTCTGAAGAAGTGTTTTAATTCTTTCATTCTACCATGTTTCGAGTATTGTTCTCCTGTGTGGTCTTCAGCTGCTGATTCTCATCTTAATTTGTTGGCCAGAAACTTCGGTCTATTTAATTTCTTATTCCTGATCTAGATATTAATCTTTGGCACCGTCGTTCAATTAGTTCATTATGCATGTTGCATAAGATTTTTCATAATTCTGACCATCCTTTACATCCAGATCTTCCTGGACAATTTCATCCTGTTCGTAATACTAGGCAGCCAGTTAATTCTAATAGCCAGGCCTTCTCCATCATGAGGCACAATACTACACAGTATTCTAGAAGTTTTATTCCAGCTATGACCAAGTTGTGGAATGATCTTCCTAATCGGGTAGTTGAATCAGTAGAACTTCAAAAGTTCAAAGTTGCTGCAAATGTTTTTTTGTTGAACAGGTGGACATGTCTTAGGTTAGAGCTCTCTTGCTTGAGGGTACACTTGCGCACACTATTCTATCTAATTTCTTTTCCTGTAGTTTTTTTTTTTTTTTTAAAGTTTTATAGTTTATATAGGAAATATTTATTTTGATGTTGTTACTCTTCTTAAAATATTTTGTTTTTCCTTGTTACCTTTCCTCGCTGGGCTGTTTTACCTGTTGAGGCCCCCTGGGCTTGTAGCGTCCTGCTTTTCCAACTGGGGTTGTGGTTTGGCAAGTGATAATAATAATAATAATAATATATGTTTTGACCTTGTCACTGTTTTTAGAATGATTTATTGTTAATTTATTCTCATCATTTATTTATTTCCTTATTTCCTTTCCTCACTGGGCTATTTTTCCCTATTGGAGCCCTTGCGCTTATTGCATCTTGCTTTTCCAACTAGGGTTGTAGCTTGGCTATGAATAATAATAATAATAATAATAACAATAATAATAACAATAATAATAATAATTGGAGAAGCCCTGGAGGATTCGCTCTCCTCGATAATCCCTTGTTCCCTTAATTTACTAATTTCCCTTTCTATCTCTCCTTGGAAATGAATGCGTACCTTATAAGGCCTTGACCTGATTGGCTCCGCCTGCCCAGTTTCAATGCTAAGGGGAAATCCATCAATCCTCCTGGATATATCGTCTCCAATTGCAATTACATCGGAATAAATCAACAATGTTACTACAGGTTGATATTCTGGCGGACATAGTTTTCACGTTTGCCTAATCAAGTTCTGAGTGCAATCGTCTGTGCGGCCTGGAGTTGTGGCTCCCAAGATCCTATTATTAACAATTTCACATAACTTTAATTCACACAACTCTTGTATTTGACAAATTAACTATCGTTATATCAGATCTGTTCTCTTTTATTTCTGACAAGTCCTCTAAGACTACGTGTGCCCACCTGTTTAACTACGACCTTGGTTCCCTCCGGGAGGGGCTGACACAGGATCAGTGATATGCTTTTAAGTGTCTGGGGAGGCAATCTTCTCCTCTTTCAGGTACAGATGTGACCTTACTTAATTGTCTTTCTGTTCCTGCACAAGCACTTACTCTCTCATGACTTTCAATCGGCAAAATGCACTGTCCTGCATTTACTGTTATTCCATCTTTTTCCCCACAAAGGTATATTTGATTATTGATAATAAAATCTAACCCCAGTATATCCTCGATTCCTGGAATTCCCAAGGTGGGAAAGACAAAAAAAAAAATCATGTGTAAAATTCACAGATCCCAACCTTGAAGCTGATGATCGTTGTATGCCTTGCGTGTAGTTTATTTACTCCTGGCATGTCGAGGATGATGGATGCCGCTGACTGTAGTGGGTTTGAGGAGAATCCTTTTTCAATAAGCTAAATGCTGGCTCCTGTGTCGATCCGCGCTCGAATGGACTTATCTGGTAGGTCAATCCTGACTGCTAACATTCCTAGCTGCCTATTAGGATATGTGGGGCATGTGCCAACGACCTCGCTTGCCCCTGCTCCTGTCCCTAGTGATGCGGGGGTGAGGTCGGGGGTACCAAGGTAGGTCCCAGTGCCTGCTCCACCGAGTCCATCGATGTCACTCCCACCGGTGCCTCGGCTGCTGTTTCTGATGTCATGGGGAGGGGGGGGGGCATCGATCTCTCTCGTCTCTCCCTTCCTCTGTTTCCTTTTCCTCGGATGTTGGGCTGGGGATGGTGTGCGTGTGCCACAGCCCGCCCCCCCTCGGCGTTTGTTGCTGGGCACTCTCGAGATAGATGACCGTAGGCCTGACAAGTGTAACAGCTAGGGTATCCTTGGGTGGGGCACTCCACTCGTCGGTGGCCCTCTCCCCCCCACTGCCAACATCTGAAGACTCTTCTCACCTGCTGACTGTGTTCTCCCCTCTCCCCCTTTGGGGGTTGGTGAGTGTCTCTCATGGCTGCCACTTTCTCAGAATCGGGGCAGTTATTCTCAGTCATTTTTTCTTCTGGCAGACTTTCTAGAATGTTTTGTATCGCCATCACTACGTCTGCTAACAAGAGATTGTCAACGAGCAAATAAGCACATAAATACGGGTTTACTAATCTGTGGCTATGTTTACAGGCAATACCTTTTTTATCACCTTCTGGGAGGTTGGCACTCCGTGTAGCAAACGAATCACAATCTCGAAAAATGTGAGTCACAAAACTGAGAACTGTCTTGCCCTTTCCAATTTTGGTTTTGTAATTCTCTTTCATGTCCCCCTTTCTTGCATCGGGTGAGGCATATTTCTCAATTAAGCATCGTTTTATTCCAGTATAACTTCTTAAACTGTCTTGTGACCAACACATTACCTCCATTGCCAGAGCATCTTTTGGCAACCTAATCACTTGAATTCCTTTTTCTCTATCTGACCACCCATATGTGGCTACTTCAAAGTCTCTCAAAAACACTTTGATTGATTGAAACCCCTCATTAGGTTGCTGATCATCAAAAGGCCTAACACTTGCCTGGAGTTCTGGTAATTTTTGAACTACGACGTTTGGCGTATCTTCACTTTACTGTGCATGTGTACTTTCATTTGTGTGCGTTTGAACTTCGTTTATGTACGTCGGATATGCTGTGGTTGTGCGCCGCTCTTCTTCTCGTTCAACTAAGAATCTGTCCAGTAATGCGGGTAGGATATCTAACCTATTTTAGAAAATAGGTTAGATATCCTGCGTTCGTTGTTCTTGTCTATATTCTTCATCGGCATCACTATAACCAACTGCTCCTTCGCTTTCATCTCCCGAAGTAGCAGTGTCTGCTATGTTAGTTCTTACGTATCTAGACATCTTGAACTTTTATTTTACCGGCTTAGAGAACAACTTAACTCACAGCATACACAAACATATGTATTTTCACACCTGGCACCAATTATGTCCCATGTCAATGGATAGTGAGACATCAGAACATGGGTCTTTTCCCTTTATTACAAAAAGGTTCATAAATACACTGTATACAGCCGATACTCTCAGGTGAGTACCTTGTCTAATGATCACTTGAATGGTACTGCCTAATCCTCGGCAAGTAAGATGCAATGTTGCTCTATCAACATGCTGAATTGTTAGGTTTTGTGGAATTCTCCACTGTGAGGGAAATATACTGTCACCAATAAGGTTTAAACACATCACCTTATGAGACTAGGGACATGTCACATATAGCAGAGTTCAGTAATCGTGCCCTACCATTTGTGGCAGTCATAGTACTCTTAAAAAGGTCATTAATCTCACTGTATAAAACAGATTTTTAGTGAAGCGAAAAATCTATTTTTTGGGTGAGATAGCCATATCGTCCTGATGGAAGGTTCCTAATAGTAGCTTCCAAGGGATATATAAACTACAGTGATATTCCCAGAGAATTTACCTTTAGGTCTTCAGAATTCTAACTCTTGGCGCGAATATCCTTAAAATTTCTCTTAAGGATATTGTATAATATCAGGGACGTATATCTTGATACGACACATAGCAATCCTCACCCCGAATAGCGTTTTCGCCTCGAGGGGGAAGAGTGGCAAATTTGTAAGGGGAGCCGTTATCAAGGTTACCCTTTTTCCCATACTACTATTGAGTATCAAGATGGCGCCATATTCAAGATGGCGGTTATTCCTTGTAGCATTGAGCATGGTGCTAGAGTTATAGTAGTTTCGGGAGGGATTCTGTGAAGGCCTTTTCTATAGAAAAGGAGGGTGGGTCCATCGGGACGACATGGCTATCTCACCCAAAAATAGATTTTGTGCGAAGGGCTCAAGCCATGTCGTCCTGATGGAAGTTTACCAGAGAATTACTTGAAAGTACTGTATCTGTGGGTTTTCATCGGTGCCTTAACCTTGGGACAATTTTTCTATGGACATATGGACCATTGAGACAAATGACGTTACCATTATCCGTCATTACCACTAATAGACAATGTTAGTGCTTCCTGCCCCCTACAGGGAAGAGTCATACTAGACAGTAGAAAAGGGGCCACAAGGTTAGCATATATTGTATGAACTAACAAAAGTATCCACCAGATATACAAACGGTCTCATGGTTTGTATATATTGTCGGAACAATATCAGTGTCAACTATATCCATTGTTTGTAAGCATACAATGATATGAGGTTTACTTAAATAAGTAAAAGAACTCTAGCATCTTTAATGTGCAAATTGCAGGGCGAAAAGGGACGCAATTACATTCTAATAGACATTTATTTCAAATAAATGACTAAATGGAATGAGTGAAACGAATGTAACATGTTAAAGGAATTATACGTGCAACGTATACACAAAATATTTTTCCCTTCCTGAAAGGGAAGAAATGATGAGTGCCACTCTAAAACTGAAAATTTTGATAAATTTTCCCAATATAAATTCTGTAAATGTTGTATACTATCAATTCAGTGTACTACGTACACACGGCACAAGTGTTATCTGTATAATTCCACACCTAAGGTTTTGAATAGTCTTAGTGTCATCATGGTGACATTCACTTAAAAGGTATCACACTGGAAGTGTCAACACCTTTTCACCCTAATTGATAGACCCCAATCAATTAACTGTTCATCGCAGCACTAGATGACAGGTTTTAATACACTACCTGCCGCCACCATATAATGCTTCAGTTCATGCACTTGCTTAGCGTAGTGTTTCTAGAACACTCTGGATGATTTCCATCCAGTATATGAGCGAACACACTCAAAGTCCATATACTGAAAAAAGTTCAGTGATGAAGCACTTTTCCTCGGATCATGACCTGTAGGTGTACTGTCAGGATCCGCTCTGCGAATGAAGTAGGTGAGCTTCGCCCTCAGTTATTTTAGGGATAAGTTTGATCCTGAGGTTTCTCCTTTGAAGAGCTGTCCTCCCCTGAAGTCTGAAGTTCTACAAAGATAGACCTTTAAACACTCTACTGGACATAGAGAGACATCTTCCTTCAGTGGGAAGATTCTCCAGGGACCCCATCTTTTAGTGGGTAGCTTGTTCTTGGCGAGAAAGGTTGGATCAGGAAAGAGATTCAGTTTTCCCACTTCTGTGAACTGAATGTGGCCCTCATTTCTTGATAGGGCTACTATTTCACTAACTCTAGCCCCGGAGGCTATAGCGAACAGGAAAATAACCTTCTGGGTTAGATCCTTGAGAGAGCAATCTTCATTGTTCACAGATGAAACATAATGTAGGACCTTGTCCAAAGACCATGAGATGGGCTTCGGAGGAGCTGCAGGCCTAAGCCTTGCGCATGCCTTCGGGATCTTGTTAAAGATTTTATTCGACAGAGTTACTTGAAAGGCATATAGAATGGATTTCGAGCGCCGCGAAAAATCTATTTTTGGTGAGATTGCCATGTCGTCCTGATGGAAGGTTCCTTCAGTAGCTTCCTAAGGGTATATATGACTACAGTGGATATTCCCAGAGAATTAAACTAAAGGTTTCCAGAATTCTAACTTCTGGCGCGAGTACCCTTAAGGTTTCCCTTTAGGATATCGCATAATAACAGGGGACGTATTCTTGACATGCCACATAGCTATCTGCACCCCACATAGCATTTACGCTTCGAGGGGGGAATTAGTGGCAAGATATGGGAGGAGCCGTTACATAGTTCTCCTCCTCCGTTACTGTTATGGGTACTAGGATGACGTCATATGCATCAGCCATCTTGCTAACGTCATCACCGCCCGCTAACTCCATTACTTTTAGCATTAAGACCAGCCCCCATGATACAGTAGGATCGGGAGGGGGCCTGCCAAGGCCTTATAGAGAAAAAAGGGCGGGTCCATCAGGACGATATGGCTATCTCACCCAAAAATAGATTTTTCTCTTCGCTCAAAATCCGTTTTTTGGGCTCAGGCCATGTCATCCTGATGAAAGTGTACCAGAGCATTAATGTATCGTGGATTTTTCCCCTCAGTAGTGCCTTCGACTTCTAGACAATAATCCTTTGGTCTTATGACCTAAGAGACCTGTGACATTACCGGTATATGTCACTTCAGCTGAGCATGTACTATGTTACTGCTTCCTGCCCCCCTGCAGGGAGGAGTCCTATTGGACTCTGGAAAGCCTCAAGGTTGCATGGTACATGGAACCCACCCAGCATCAAGAAGACCCTGCCGGTCCCAGAGCAAGGTAATAAATAGAGAATGTATCATGTGTTGGAACAAGCTACATCCGGCTAGATGGGTTTGTTTAAGTGTAGGAACGATAGAATTCTATTGTTCAGGTATCTTATACAGAATAGAACGATAATAATACTCTCAAACAGATTTTATTACAATGTTAGGGCGAAATAAGATGCACGAAAACAATAAATCCAATTATTAACAATAAATGAGAATTAGCGTACATAAAATATAATGTAAAGCTGTAATTAAGGATGTAAAAAGGTTACATAGACTTGGAACATTGGCAGAAAATATCGTGGTACCTGAAAAGGAAACTTGCCACCACACATGTTGATTCCATAGGAATTGTAATGTCTTTCAGAAAATGTCTTTATATACACTTCATGTTGTAAACACGTGGCACAAGTGTTTAGTCTATGTGACATCACCTCAGTATATTAGAACAGTCCGTAGTGTCACCGTGGTAACACAAATTTCACTATGTTGCGCACTAGTGTCAACACAGTCACCCTTAGAGTTAGAGTCCCATATAACTCACTGTTCTTCGCAGCACTAAGTTCCAGGTTTTAGTACACTACCTGCAGCTACCACAAAGTGTTTCACTTCTTGCACCTGCTTCGCATAGTGTTTAAAGAACACCCTGGATGACTTTCATCCTGTAAACGAGCAGAGACTCTCGAAATCCATCGATTGGAAAAAATTCAAGGAAGAGGCGACTTTCCTGGGATCGGGACCTGTGGTTGTACTGTCAGGATCCGCTCTGCGCATGAAGTAGGTGATCTTCGCCCTTAGTTGTTTAAGTGACAAGTCGGAACCCGATGTTTCTCCTTTAAAGAGCTGTTCTCCACTGAAGTCTGAAGTTCTTCGAAGATAGACCTTTAGACTCTCCACTGGACACAGGGAGATATCTTCCTTCAGAGGGCAAATTCTCCAGGGACCCCATCTCTTAATGGGTAGCTCGTTCTTGGCGAGAAACGTTGGGTCAGGAAAGAGGGTGAGTTCACCTGTTTCTGCGAACTGAATCTGGCCTTCTTCCCTTGATAATGCCACAATTTCACTGACTCTAGCCCCCGAGGCTAGAGCAAACAAGAAAATCACTTTCTGAGTCAAATCTTTCATAGGGCAAGTCTCATTGTCCAAACCTGATGCAAAATGTAGCAGCTTATCGAGAAACCAGGAAATAGGTCTCGGAGGGGCTGCAGGTCTGAGTCTAGCGCATGCCTTCGGCAACTTGTTGAAGATTTCGCTGGACAGGTCTATTTGGAAGGCGTATAGTAAGGGTCTTGTCAGGGCCGATTTACATGTGGAAATTGTGTTGGCCGCTAAGCCTTGTCCATGAAGGTGAATGAAGAAGGACAAGCAGAAATCCATTGATATTTCTGTAGGATTTCTCGCCTTGACAAAGGCCACCCGTTTCTTCCAAGATGACTCATATTGCCTTCTGGTAGATTTTGTTTTATATTCCTCTAAGAAGTCTAAGCTTTCTTTCGAGATCCCAAACCTCTTCTTGACGGCTAGGGAGAGAAAATCATGAGATGAAGGTCTCGGGTTTTCTGTGATGAAGCGAAGACAGTCGACTTCTGAACTTGTTGGGACAGAACTGGGTCCGGCAGGGGAATTAGCTTCGGTTGTAATTCCAGGATCAATGGGAACCAGTTGCTCCGGGGCCACTTGGGAGCTACTAGGGCCGCTATTCCTTAAAAGGATATCAGCTTGGTGAGGACTTTTAGCAGAAGGTTGGGTGGAGGGAACAGGTAAATCTTGGTCCATCTGTTCTAATCCAGGGACATGGCGTCCACCGCTTCCGCTCAAGGGTCCTCGTATGGGGCCACGTAGCGAGGAAGTTTCTTGTTGTCGCTCGTTGCGAAGAGGTTGATCTGCAGTTCCAGGACTTGGTGAGAGATGAAGGAGAATGAGTCTGCGTCTAGGGACCATTCTGACTCTATCGGAGCTTTCTGGATAGAGCATCCTCCGTCACGTTGCGGAATCCTTGAAGGTGAACTGCTGAGAGATGCCATCTCTTCTTCTCTGCCAGACGGAAGATGGGCAACAACTCTTGGTTGAGTGGGGGTGATCTTGAGCCCTGATGATTCAGACATCTGGCCACTACGTCGCTGTCCAAAGTCAGTCAGATGTGGACTGAGGGACGTGGGGACAACCTCTTCAATGTGAGAAAGACTGCCATGGCCTCCAAGATGTTGATGTGAAACGTCTTGAATAGAGGAGACCACGTTCCTTGAACTTGACGTTGATGGGAGTGACCCCTCCATCCTTCTAGAGATGCGTCCGTATGGATGACGACCAAGGGTGGAGGTAGTTGCAGAGGTACCGATCTCCTGAACTTCTTGGTCTCCGACCATGGCTTAAGGAGTGATCGTAGCCGAGATGGTAGAGGTCTCTTGAGGTCTCTTCGAGCGTTTGATGCGTATCTTCTCCAGACTCCCGATGCATCTTTTAGCTGTGCTCTTAGCACTGGGTCTGTCACTGAAGCAAACTGGAGGGAGCCGAGCACTTGTTCCTGTTGTCGTCTTGAAATCCATTTGGATTTGAGAAGTCTCTTGACAGACCTCGCTATTTCCTTCCTCTTCTTTAGCGGAACGGAAAGACGGTGTGACTGGAGGTCTCAATGTATGCCTAGCCATTGGAACTTCTGAGCTTGAGATGGTCGGGACTTTTTGGTGTTTATCGTGAAACCTAGATGTTCCAGGAATTGGATCACCTTCTCGGAAGCTTGCAGACATTCCTCTTCTGATGCTGCCCACACCAGCTAATTGTTCAGGTAAGCCATCACCTGGACGCCTTGTAGGTGTAGTTGTTGAAAGATTGTCTCTGCAAGCTTCGTGAAGATCCTTGGGGCTATGTTTAGCCCGAAGGGCATGGCTCTGAAAATGTACTGTCTTCTTTGAAGCCTGAATCCTAGGTAGGAGGAGGTCTGGCGATTCATTGGAATGTGCCAGTAGGCGTCCACCATGTCTATCGAGACTGTGTATGCCTTTCGAGGCAATAGGGCTCATATGTGCTGAAGGATCAGCATTTTAAACTTGTTGTTCACGATGAACTTGTTGAGAGGGGACAAGTCCAGAATGACTCTGAGTTTGTCGGAGTTTTTCTTGGGAACACAGAACAGTCTTCTTTGGAACCTGATGGACTTTGCCCTCTTGGTCACCTTTTTGTTCAAGGGTACTTGGACGTATTCTTCCAGGACAGGGTTGGAGTGTTCGAAGAATCGGGGGAAAGCTTGTGGTGGTGTCCTCCAGCTACAGCCTAGTCCGTTCTTGATGATGCTGTGAGCCCAGGGATTGAAGGTCCAACGATCCTGGAAGAGGCGGAGTCTTCCTCTCACCGGAAGCATCTCATTGCTTCTGGTTTCCAGAGGGCTTGCCTCCTCGACCGCTTGCTCCCCTGCCTCCTCTCCCTCTGGAGGGACGTCTAGAGGAGTCTCTTCCGGAGCCTCTACCTTTGGCATGAAAGGTAGTAGTCTGCCTCTCGTAGGCAGGCGTGAAGGCTGGTGACTGAGTCACCACCGGCTGGGGTACCAGTTGGAAGGTCTGTTGGGGCTGTACCACCAACTGGGGAGCTGCGGCCACGGGAAGCTGATGTTTAGCCTGTCGAGGCTGTGGCCTTGGTCTCTTGGACTTCTTCTTCGGTTGGGGGCCTTCATCCGGAGAAGACTTCCTTTTCGACGACATGCCCCACTTTTGGAGAAGGTTCCTGTTCTCCGTGGTGGCCTTGTCGACGATTTCCTTGACCAAGTCATTGGGGAAGAGATCCTTTCCCCAAATGTTGGAGGAAATCAGCTTCCTCGGTTCGTGTTTGACCATGGCCGATGCGAACACGAACTCTCTGCAGGCCCTCTGTGCTCTGACGAAGCTATAGAAGTCCTTCGTCAGGGTTGCCAAGTGGGTCTTGGCTAGGACCATGAATACACCTGGGGTCCTATGTTCCCCAGCCATTGTCTCCATGATCACTTGGAGGGAGAGAGAGGTGGCCAGCCTCTCTTTCGTATTGTGCTCCTGACGAAGGAGATATTCTGATAGTTTGGGGAGGTTCTCACTGAACTGACGTCCAGCGATGTCGGCCTCCAACTTTCCCACAGAGAAAGTTAACTGGATGTCCTTCCAGTTCTTGTCGTCGGGGGGTAAGGCGAGGGAGAGGGGCCTACATTCCCCCAATGTAGGGCAAGGTTTCCCCTCCTCCACCGCCTTAAGCACTGCTAGGAGGGACTTCTCTGCGAAGGGGAAGACCATAGTACTTGGAGCAAGAAAGGACGGGTGTTTCTTGCTAAGGGCCGGCACCTTAGAGTTGGTGTAGCCCTTGTCCTTCAAGCAACCAGCTAGCAGTGATTGAACCTTTCCATGGTCAAACACGATGACCTCCTTTGGCTCTGTTTCCTCCTTGGAAATGGGTTCTGACTTGAGCCGTACGAAGCAATCCGGATACGACTCGAAGTTAGGCCAGAATTCCACCTCTTCAAGGGGAACGGCGCCTAGCTTGTCCGAGATCACGATCTTACCGCTGGTGATGGGCATGTACTCAGCATGCTTCCATGTGTTGGTCACAGAGCAGGTAGGAAGATCCTTGACATTAAGCCTACTCTGAGGCTCACGTTGCTTTGTCAAGCGAAGGATTTCCTTCTTGAAATCCTCATCCCTCTTGCGGAACCTCTCCTCGAGGATCGCTATCATGGCTTGAAAAGTGTCCATGGAGTCGTCCAGTTTCGTGTGCATGGGAGTGGACGACGTAGAGAGGATTGGTTCCGAGATGACTACAGACAGTACGGAGGGCATAGCGACGTCCTCTTCTTCGGAGTCGGGAGCCGCCGTAGGCTCCTCTTCGTGACCCTCGGCCATAAGGGTCCTCTCGGTGGTGTCTGACACCTCCGACATCCTGTTGTCATCAAGATGGATGTCCTGAAGTGCGTCCGATATGTCGGGGTCGACCGTCAGCTGGACGCATGGGATCTTGGGTCGAGGGATGACAGCATCCGCAGATGCCTTAGGGAAGAGCATAGCCCTCATTTTCTCGTTGGGAAGGTAAATCCCCATGGCGTTCTTTTGGAAACCATGCACCCACTTGCGCAGTTTCTCCCGAGCGATGTCCCTTGACTCCGCAGACTTGGGAGTCTTGAACGCCTCATTGTACAGGTCCTGGCACGTGGTGCAAACCTGCGGGTCCCAGTACCTCAGAGATCCCTGGGTGACAGAACAGCTGGCGTGGGTTCGGCATGCCAGATGACCGTAGAAATCCCAGCGCCGAACGCTGCAGCAGGCTCTCTCACACCGGATGTATTCCTCCTATAAAGAAAGGAAAGGTACATGAGTATGCGGGAGTCTATTATGTTAGACTTAGAGTAATCTTAGATTAATCTTAATGTAATCTTAATTATAATATAGATTCCTTTCCAAGTGTAAGCTTAGGATAGGTAAGCTGGAAATGAAATAGGATATACACATACTTGTGAATCCCGCCCAGCCGATTGCCGCGACCCTTCTCCACTACTAATTCTAGGGCTACCATCAAGGTAGGCCCAAAGGAGGAATCTAGCCCATAGGGTTAGAGTAGTGTAAGCAGCACTTCCTCCAAGGAATCAGTAGTGGGGAAAGGGGGAGAGCCGATGATCAATCAGCAGAAAGAAAAGGGGAGGATATTAATCCCCATTTCAAGTAAGTCCCGGCAAGGGACTGCGCATGGATGCACAGAGTATGCTAGAAATATATCTATTGCATAACTATACACCATAGTTTTCTGTTTACGGTATGTACAATACCGCAGATGTACTGGCTACTGTATACAGCTATACAACAGACACTGCCGGCACACTGACGGCAGTCTAGTGCAAGAGAACGGTCCACCATCACAATAGTGTAAATATATGTGGAGCCGGCGGCCCGCCGGACTGCCGGAGGCCCACCGGCCACCAGCGGACCGCCAGCGGAGGGTAACCCACCCCAGCCATCATTCTATGTGGCAGGGTAAAGGAGAAAACCCTATGCATTGTCGGCAGGCCTCTGACACGCCGGAGACCGCCGGCGGCCGGCAGGCAACCGGTTGAAGGTACACCTACCCTGTCATCAATCTATGTGACTGGGAGGAAAGCTAGGCTACACTGCCGGCTGTTGCCGGCAGAGTCAGTGTGACAGTGGGCCGGCACTAGTTCGGAGAGAAAGAGAGAAAGCAGTGAAGGAAGGGGAGGGGAGGGCGGCAGCTTACTACCCTAACCTCGCCTTCCTCGAGAAGGAGGGTTCAAATGGATGGAAGAACATATCATAATCAGGCTTCCCTCCAGCCGCAGCTCTGCCGTCGGTCAGTTAGGGCTGCGGGTGGCGATCCAAGGGAGGACTGAAGAACACTCTAAAACAGCAGGAAGGTCTTCCGCCGGCAGCTAGACCTACCGCCATGCGATCCCAGAGCAGTATCATGCAAGGGAAGCTGAACGGCTCGGCCCAGCAGGCGAAAGACCAGGCCGACCCCACAACCCACTGGCACTTGATGAGTTGTAGGACGGCGGACAGGTGTGTGATGGCTAGGCCATCACCAAAGGACAGAGGGGGAGGGGAAAGGGTCTTGTGTTAGGGGTGTAGGGGTTGGCGTAAGCCTTCCCCAACACCCTAACAAGGGGACTCTGTTTCGGTATCAGCACTATCCCATGTATAAGGAGTGTTCATTCTCCAGCCTAGGGTGGGTTAGTACAGTAAGGGACCGGCATCATCAGGCCGTCCCAAACTATAAAGAAACAGAATCCCTAAGCCTGCCTAACCTAGGCTAGGGAAAGCATATCTCCTAGCCCAGAGTATGCAAGCGCAGGACAAGTCACTGGGCCACAGGGAGGAGGGGTCTTGTGACCCCTCTAGGTGTGGTGTAGTGTGGGGAGCAGAGCGCTCCCCCCCCCCTATGTCATCCAACAGGGACCAACAGGAGAGTTCATTCACCTATTGGGGTAGCTGGCTGGAGGCACATGACAGGTACTCTGAAGTTCTGACCCGAACTCAAAACTCATGTACTATGGCTCTGGGACGGGGAAGAAAACCCTAGCCTAACCTTACCAGAATCACAATTCAGGGCAAGGAGAGCTAGGATATAGCCTAGGCTACCTCAGAGGGAGGAGAGAACGGATTTTGAGCGAAGCGAAAAATCTATTTTTGGATGAGATAGCCATGAAGTCCTGAGGGAAGGTTCCTTCAGTAGCTTCCTAAGGGTATATTTGACTACAGTAGATATTCCCAGAGAATTAAACTAAAGGTTTCACAGAATTCTAACTTCTGGCACGAGTACCCATAAGGTTTCCCTTTTGGATATCGTATATCAACAGGGGACGTATGCATTGACACGCCACATGGCTATCTGCACCCCACATAGCGTTAACGCTCGGAGGGGGTAGAGTGGCAATTATGGGAGGAGCCGTTCTAAAACTCTCCTCCTATGCTACTGTTATGGTACCTAGTGATGTAAACAAACGGCCGCCATATTGGCCGACGTCACATCCGCCCGCGCCAACTCCATTCCACCTGGCGTATCCGCCAGTCTCCAAGATACAATAAGAAAGGGAGGGGCTTGACAGGTCAGAATAGAGAGTTTTGGGCGGGTCCATCAGGACGTCATGGCTATCTCACCCAAAAATAGATTTTTCGCTTCGCTCAAAATCCGTTTTTTGGGCTCAAGCCATGACGTGCTGATGGAAGTGTACCAGAGAATTAGTGTATCGTGGGTGTTTTCCCCAATTAATAGTGCCTTTGACTTCCAAACAATATTCCTTTGGTCTGATGACCATAGAGACCGTGACATCTCCGTTACATGTCACTCCCAATGGCATAAGCTATGACATGGTTTCCTGCCCCCCTGGCAGGGAAGTCCTAATTGGACGTAGGAAGATCTTGAAGTCACCTGTGGGAGAGGACTCAGCCTTGGACGAGGGACTTGTCGGTCTCATAGACATGTCCTGAGAGATAAGTACTTTTTGTGGGAACAAAAACATCACATTTCTTAGGAGAGAATCTCCACCAGGAGCAGTATAATGAGATGAATTATAATGCTGATAAAATTAGGATAATTAAAACACTAAAACAGTAGTATATTTGGATATAGTAGGGCGAAATGAGACGCATTTGATAGCAAAATATCAATTTATTTGGGAGAATTTCGCAATAAAAATAAAATAAGATGACAACTTATTTAACATAAAATTTTTTGGATACAGACATAGGCTGGAGATTGTCGAAGACGAAGGTGTGAAATCTGATAAGAAAATCATGCCACAGCACACATAAATTCCGGTGGAACTGGAAAGTCTTTGACATCTGAAATACACTTCATGTCCGATAAACATGTGGCACACGTGTACCAGTCTATATCACTCCACCATAAGGAGGAACAGTCTCTAGTGACACTGAGTGGCACTTAAAACACTATGTATCGCACAAGGGTCAACACAGGCACCCGTTGAGTTAGAGTCCCGAATAACTCAGTCCTTCGCAGCGTTAAGCAGCAGGTTTTAGTACATTACCTGCGGCTACTACAAACCTTTTGAGTTCTTGCACCTGCTTCGCAAAGTGTTTGAAGAACACTTTGGAAGATTTCCAGCCTGTGAAGGACCGGAGGCTCTCAAAATCTATGCTCTGGAAAAAATTGAGGGAAGAGGCGACTTTCCAGGGATCATGACCAGCGGGTGTACTGTCAGGATCTGCTTTGCGAATAAAATAGGTGATCTTCGCCCATAATTGTTTGAGTGACAAATCACTTCCCGACGTTTCGCCTTTAAAGAGCTGTCCTCCGCCAAAGTCTGAAGTTCTACGAAAATAGATCTTAAGGCTCTCTACTAGGCATAGAGAGACATCTTCCTTCAGAAGGCAGATTCTCCAAGGGCCCCACCTCTTCGTTGGGAGCTCATTCTTTGCCAGAAACGTTGGGTCAGGGAAGAGGGTAAGTTCCCCTGTGTCGGCGAACTGTATCTAGCCCTCCTCTCTAGATAAGGCCACTATCTCACTGACCCGCGCTCCCGAAGCGAGAGCGAAAAGGAAAATCACTTTTTGGGTCAGGTCTTTCGGAGGGCAAGAATCATTGTCCAGGCTAGAGGCAAATTGAAGCACCTTGTCAAGAGATCAGGAGATAGGTCTCGGTGGGGGTGCGGGATGGAGTCTAGCACATGCTTTCGGAATTTTGTTAAAGATTTCGTTGGACAAATCAACCTGGAAGGCATAGAGTAATGGTGTTGTCAAGGCCGATTTACAAGTGGAAATCGTGTTGGCTGCTAGGCCTTGGCCATGAAGGTGAATGAAGAAGGACATACAAAAATCCGTAGAGATTTCCGAAGGATTCTTCGCCTTGACAAAGGACACCCACTTCTTCCAGGAAGACTCGTATTGCCTTCTGGTAGACTTTGTTTTGTATTCCTCTAGGAAGTCTAAGCCCTTCTTCGATATTCCAAATATTTTCTTCACAGCTAGTGAGAGAAAATCATGAGATGAAGGTCTTGGGTTTTCCTTAATGAAGCGAAGACAGTCGACTTCTGGACCTGCTGGGAGAGAACTAGGTCCGGCAGGGGGATTAGCTTGGGCTTCAGTTCCAGGATGAGAGGGAACCAATTGCTCCTCGGCCATTTGGGAACCACCAGGGCTGCCGTTCCCTTGAAAGTTCTCAATTTGGTGAGAACTTTCAGCAGAAGGTTGGTTGGAGGGAACAGGTAAATCTTGGTCCACCTGTTCCAGTCCAGGGACATGGCATCCACCGCTTCCGCCTTGGGGTCCTCGTATAGGGTCACGTAATGAGGAAGTTGGTTGTTGTCGCTCGTCGCGAAGAGGTCGATTTGCAGTTCCGGGACCTGATGGGAGATGAAGGAGAATGATCCTGCGTCTAGGGACCATTCCGACTCTATCGGGCCTGTCCGTGATAGAGCGTCCGCCGTCACGTTGCGGAATCCTTGTAAGTGAACTGCCAAGAGGTGCCATCTTTTCCTGTCCGCAAGGCGGAAGATGGGTAATAGCACACTGTTGAGAGGGGGCGATCGTGAGCCCTGACGGTTGAGACATTTGACCACCATTGCACTGTCCAGGGTGAAGCGGATGTGGATCGAGGGACGTGGGGACAGTTTCTTCAAGGTGAGAAGAACTGCCATGGCCTCCAAGATGTTGATGTGGAACTTCTTGAACAGGGGATACCATGTTTCTTGCACCTGACGTTGGTGGGAGTGACCCCCCACCCTTCCAGTGAGGCATCCGTGTGGATGGTGATCGACGGAGGCGGTGGTTGGAGAGGAACGGATCTTCTTAGGTTCTTTGTCTCCGACCAGGGTTTTAGGAGTGAACGAAGCCTGGTTGGTAGGGGTCTCTTGAGATCTCTTCGAGCGATGGATGCGTTTCGTCTCCAGACTCCCGATGCATCCTTTAGCTGTGCTTTTAGCACTGGGTCTGTCACTGAGGCGAACTGTAGGGAGCCGAGTACTCGTTCCTGTTGTCGTCTTGAGATCCATTTGGATTTTAGAAGTCTCTTGACAGATCCTGCTATTTCCTTCCTTTTCTTCAGAGGGAGGGAAAGACGGTGTGACTGAAGATCCCAGTGGATTCCCAACCACTGAAACTTCTGAGCTGGAGACAGTCGAGACTTTTTGGTGTTGATTTTGAAACCCAGATGTTCCAGGAACTGGGTCACCTTTTTGCAGGCACGCAAGCATTCTTCTGGCGATGTCGCCCAGATCAGCCAATTGTCCAGGTAGGCCATCACCTGGACGTCTTGAAGACGTAGCTGTTGGACGATCGTGTCTGCGAGCTTCGTGAAGATTCTTGGGGCCACGTTGAGGCCGAAGGGCATGGCCCTGAAGGCGTATTGTCTTCTTTGAAGCCTGAATCCTAGGTAGGAGGAAGCTTGATGATTCATTGGAACGTGCCAGTAGGCATCCGTCAGGTCTATGGAGACCGTGTAAGCCTTGTGAGGCAGTAGGGCCCATATATGTTGAAGGGTCAGCATCTTGAACTTGTTGTTCACAATGAAATTGTTGAGAGGGGTTAAGTCGAGAATGACTCTGAGTTTGTCTGAGTCCTTCTTGGGAACGCAGAATAGCCTTCCCTGGAACCTGATGGACTTTACTCTCTTTATCACCTTCTTGTCCAAGAGTTCTCGAACATATTCTTCCAGAGTGGGGGTTGATCGTTGGAAGAAATGATGAGGGACTGCTGGAGGTGATATCCAGCTCCAGCCCAGTCCTTTCTTGACGATGCTGCGGGCCCAAGGATCGAAGGTCCAGCGATCCTGAAAATGGCGGAGTCTTCCTCCCACCGGAAGCACTTCATTGCTTCTGGTTTCCAGAGGGCTTACCACCTTGGCCGCCTGCTCCTCTTCCTCCTCTCCCTCTGGGAGGGCATCGAGAGGAGTCTCTGCCGGAGCCTCTACCCTTGGGGCGAAAGGTAGTGGCGTGCCTTTTGTAGGCTGGGGTGAAAACTGGTGATTGGGACACCACCGGCTGAGGGACCAACTGAAAAGTCTGTTGTGGCTGAGCCACTAATTGAGGAGAAGCGGGAGCCTGAAACTGGCGTTTAGCTTGATGCTGTTGGGGGCGTGACTTGTTGGGTTTCTTCTTAGGCTGGGGGCCCTCATCCTGAGAAGACTTCCTTTTGCGCGACAAGCCCCATTTATTGAGAAGGTTCCTATTCTCAGTGGAGGCTCTGTCCACAATCTCTTTCACCAGCTCCACGGGAAAGAGATACTTGCCCCAGATGTTCGAGGAGATCAGTTTCCGGTGTTCGTGTCTAATTGTTGCGCCCGCAAACACGAACTCTCTACATGCCCTCCGAGCCTTGATGAAACTATATGGGTCCTTCAACAAAGTGGCGAGGTAGGTTTTCGCGAGGACCATGTAGACGGTAGGGACCCGAGTATCGGAGGACATTGTCTCAAGGACCACCTGAAGAGACAGAGAGGCAGTCAGTCTCTCTTTTGTGTCCAATTCCCGACGGAGGAGGTAATTTGTGAGCTTGGGTAGGTCCTCGTTGGACTGTCGTCCGGCGACGTCAGGTTCCAGCTTCCCGACCGAGAAAGTTAACTGGATGTCCTTCCAGCTCTTATCGTCCGTGGGTAGGGCGAGGGAGAGAGGCCTACATTCCTCCAATGTAGGACAAGGTTTGTTCTCCTCCATTGCCTTTATCACAGCGGCCAAGGCGTTTTCAGCAAAAGGGAAGACCCTGGTGGGGGAAGCAAGAAATGATGGGCGTTTTTTGCTTAGCGCTGGCACCTTGGAATTGGTGTAGCCCCTGCTCTTGAGGCTGTTGGCCAACAGAGCCTGGGCCTTGGAGTGCTCTAGCACGATTACCTCCTTCGGTTCGGTCTCCTCCTTGGAGGATGGCTCAGACTTCAGACGGACGAAGCAGTCCGGGTAGGCCTCAAAGCTAGGGAAGAATTCCACCTCTTCAAGGGGAACGGCACCTAGCTTAGCGTTAATCACGATCCGTCCAGTGGTGATAGGCATAAATTTTACATGCCACCAGGGGTTCATCACCGAGCACTCGGGGAGATCCTTGACGGAGATCTCCTTGGGTGCCTTTTTCAAGGCCAGTATCTCCTTCCTGATGTTGTCGTGCCTCTGGCGGAGCTTTTCATCCAGGAATGCCATCAAGACCTGGAGGGTATCCTGGGAACCTGATGGGGTGGGTACTGGGGTGGTCGATGTAGAGGGAATTGGCTCCGAGGTCACAACGGAAGCCACAGAGGGTGTACGGGCAATCTCGCCGTCAGAATCCGGGAACTCCACAAGGTCCTCTTCTTCCTCCTGACCCCCTTCCATGAGGGTCCTCTCGGTGTCTTCGGACACCTCCGACATCCTCTCCACCTCGTCGATGTGGCACTGTCGGAGGGCGGTCGAAACGTCCGGTTCGACCGTTAGTTGGACGCACGGGATCTCGTCCTTGGGGATGACGGCATCCGCGGATGCTTTGGGGAAGAGCATGGCTCTCATCCTCTTGCTTGGGAGATAGGGCCCCGTGGCGTTCTTTTGAAACCCACGCACCCACTTGCTCAGGGTCTCACGGGCCTCGTCCCTAACCTGCATAGACGGAGGGTTGTCGAACGCCTCATCCAGCAGTTTCTTGCAGACGGTTTAGACCTGTGGGTCCTAATAGCGGAGGTCCCCTTTTAAGATGGAACAGCCGACGTGGGATCGGCATGCACGGTGACCATGAAAGTCTGGGCGACGAACGCTGCAGAAGGCGCTCTCACACTTCACAAGCTCCTCCTGTAAAAGAAAGAGGCTATGAGTACATGAAGTCAATACACAAGTGACTTAATTTAATCTTAGATTAGGACTAAGTTTAATTATCTATAATATAAGATTCCATGTATGAGCTTAGGATAGAAAGCTAGAAAGGAAGGTAGGGAAGACACATACTTGTGTATCCCGTCCAGTCCATTGCCGTGACCTCTCAGCGTAACTAATTCCAGAGGGCTGAGATGCCCTGGGAGGAAGAGGAACACCCATGGGGGATGAGCCAAGCTTAGTCTTCCTACAGAGAATTAGGAACGATGGGAGGGAAAAAACTGAGTTCATTCAGTTAATTGAGAAGGAGGAGTATGCAAAACCTTCTTCTATAGGATAGGTCCCGGCAAAGAACTACACATGGATGAACAGAATATGCTGGAAGATTATTTACTGTACAACTATACGCAATAGTTTTCAGTTTAGGGTATCTCAATACCATGAGAGTACTGGCTATTATCCCTAGCTGTACAATAATCCCTGCCGGCACCCGGCCGGCAGGAGGAAGGAGTGACTGTCCACTATAATGTACCTGAGTGTCTCCGGCAGCCCGGCGGCATGCCGGGGGACCGACTGGCGCCGGCGGATCTCCATCAGGGAGGAACCCTTTCGAGCCAGCAGTCTCAGTGGCAAGGAGAAAGGGTGAAGCTATAACGTGATGGCAGATCGTTGGTGTGCCGGCGGATCCGACAGCTGGCAGGCAACCGGCAGCAGTATAGTAACAAGGGTACTGACAAGACAATGGTACTGGTAGTGGATGGGGGCCTCCCCCGCCCTCCCCGGCAGCAAATATGCAGCAATATACTGACACTGTCTGCATTCAGTGAGACAGGTAGGAAGTCGGAGTTACTGCCGGCAGGTGCCGGGAGAGGGGGTGGCGGCAGTGGAACAGCACTGGCAGAGAGAGAGAAAGATAGGAGGGGGAAGGTGGAAAGGGTGACTCGGTACCCAAACCCTTCCGCCTCCGGAAGGAGTGTTTAAATGAAAGGAGGGGTGGGGCCTTTCATCTGGCAGCAAGGGGACCGCCGGTGGCTATAGTAAAACCATTCTGTCGTGGCCGCTGAGACGATTTCTGTTCCCCTGTACAGCGTACCCATGTCAAAATAATTCGACCACTTTAAGGAAAAATGAACACTGCGGTTAGAGACGAGCCATCCAAACTGAGTGAGACTAATGCTAGCCGTTAATGACAGATGCCATTCCCCAGGGTATGCCCAGGGTGCATCCTCACCTTTTTCACTAATCTCACTGGATTAACCCTGGATAGGTACGGTCCTCGGACACCCCTTTAAGGGTATACTCGGACGCGAACGACCCCGACGCCAAAAAAAATTCTTGAAAAATCAGTTTTTGCAGTAACCTCCTTTTTTCTTTTGCCAAAAAAAAACTTCAATGAATGCTTAAAACAACTGTAAAGATAAATACTACTCATCTGCAGAAAAACTATTTATTATAAATATTTTAAAAAATTAAGTAGAAAAAAAAAAAGACCTGACATAAAAATTCATAAAAAAAAGTTTATACATATATACACAAATCCTTTTAGGAATTGATTCTTGAATGTTTAGGACACATCTTGATGTATTTTGGATGAAGTCAGACCCATGGAGGTGAAGATCTGAAATGAGAAAAAAAGGGTAACTTTTTTTGGCCAAAAAAGATTGTCCAAATTTCATGAATTTTTTTGGGTACCCAAATGAAATAGGAAGTGGCTAATTTTTTTAGGGAATAAACATATGTTATCCTAAAATAGAAATATGTAAAAAAATCTTCATTATTTTGTAAATTACATTTATATCAGGGGCCATATCTAAAGGTAATTTTTTGAGTACTTGGAAATTTCGTAAAAAAATACATATATTTAATATATAATATGATATTCATGCAGGTAAAAATATACCAAAATATCACAAATTCTATAGGGAACAAGAATATATATAGATAGGGCAGCTTACGCTTCGGATATGTCCACAAAATGGCCGCCAACCACACTGACTCAGACTCCCTAATCTGCCACTTGAAATGTAGGAAGGGTATGTCAATTTCAAGGTGTTATTTACTAATCTAATTATTATTGGATATGCATAAAAATTGTATGGTGGGTTGCTGGATAATTGTCGATTATTTTACGACTATAAAATTAAAATTCTGACCCAAAAATTTTTTTTGAAGGGAAATAAAATCGAAAAAAAAATGTAAAACAATATTTTAGCTAAAAAAATTTGATGATATTCAATCAAAAAAAAAGTAAACAAAATTTTCCGACAAATAAACATCTAGAGGAATCATTACTCTGTGATAGTTCCTTAGTACGTAGTAATTTTGAAAGAATTGGGAAAAAAACGAAAAAATGGCAATCACCGGAAAATCGAACACATACCTATATATACGCCATATCTGGCTAAAAAAAAGATAGGCATGGGTAGCCAGATCATCTAGAAACACTTTCCAACACTATAAAAATATAAGTTTTGCGACACTACTTGCCAATTCCTTACGGTAACATGACTAAGCAAAAAAATGCAAAACAAATAAAAAGTGGCACTCGTGGAAAAATGGCCATTCTAATATACGGCATTTCAGAAAAAAAAAATTTCAGCCACGTGCTAGGCAAACCATCAAGGCATATTTTCCGACAAATAAACATATAAATGAAATATTACTCTGTGATAGTTCCTTAGTACGTAGTAATTTTGAAAGAAATGGGAAAAAACGAAAAAATGGCAATCACAGGAAAATCGAACACATATCTATATATACGCCATATCTGGCTAAAAAAAAAATAGGCATGGGTAGCCAGATCATCTAGAAACACTTTCCAACACTATAAAAATATAAGTTTTGCGACACTACTTGCCAATTCCTTACGGTAACATGACTAAGCAAAAAAATGCAAAACAAATAAAAAGGGGCACTCGCGGAAAAATGCCCAACATTCTAATATACGGCATCTCAGATAAAAAAAAAAGACATGCACGTGTTAGCCCAACCATCAAGACACACTTTCTAACACATAAACATGAAAAAAAAATCAATAATATACGGCAATTCCTTACTACGTAGTAAATTTTTACAAATATTGAAAAAAAAACAGAAATTGGCAACCGCAGTTAAATACCCAATATACCAATAACTACGTCGTATCTGACAAAAACAAAATCACGCATGGGTAGCCAGATCATCTAGACACACTTTCCAACATTAAAAAAGCAAAAGTTTTACGACACTATTTCGCAATATCTTACAGAAAAATGACTTGGCAAAAAAATTAAAAAAAATTAAAAAGGGACACTCGCGGTAAAATGCCCGACATTCTAATATACGACATCTCAGATAAAAAAAAAGACATGCACGTGTTAGCCCAACCATCAAGGCACGCTTTCTAACACATAAACATGAAAAAAAAATGAATAATATACGGCAATTCCTTACTACGTAGTAAATTTTTACAAATATTGAAAAAAAAACAGAAATTGGCAACCGCAGTTAAATACCCAATATACCAATAACTACGTCGTATCTGACAAAAACAAAATCACGCATGGGTAGCCAGATCATCTAGACACACTTTCCAACATTAAAAAAGCAAAAGTTTTACGACACTATTTCGCAATATCTTACGGAAAAATGACTTGGCAAAAAAATTAAAAAAAATTAAAAAGGGACACTCGCGGTAAAATGCCCGACATTCTAATATACGACATCTCAGATAAAAAAAAAGACATGCACGTGTTAGCCCAACCATCAAGGCACGCTTTCTAACACATAAACATGAAAAAAAAAATGAATAATATACGGCAATTCCTTACTACGTAGTAATTTTTACAAATATTGAAAAAAAAAACAGAAATTGGTAACCGCAGTTAAATACCCAATATACCAATAACTACGTCGTATCTGACAAAAACAAAGTCATGCATGGGTAGCCAGATCATCTAGACACACTTTCCAACACTAAACAAGCAAAAGTTTTACGACACTATTTGGCAATATCTTACGGAAAAATGACTTGGCAAAAAAATGAAAAAGGGGCACTCGCGGTAAAATGGTCCTCGTGGTGATGAACGACATTTTAACTAAAAAAAAAAACATGCACATGGTAGCCAAACAATCCACCAAGACTTTCCACAACTGATAACCTATACAAGTTGCACCATTCTACGACAATTTCATAATACGTAATAACTTTGATAATTATGCAAACTACCTCAGAAGGGTAAACTCGGACGCGAGCGACCCCGACGCGTCTCAGAAATCGGGGAAGGAGTACAGCTACAGCAATGCACATCTGGACACTACTAGAGCGTGTAGGGGAGACACCTCCTGCAGGTCGATCACCCACAAATTCAGTCACAGGGGTGAGTCACGTGAGAAAAACCTGTTTTTTTTTTACGCTCGGGGTCGCAAACGACCCACCGTACCTATCCAGGGTTAAGACAAGATTAAATCTGCTCTCTCTCTCTCTCTCTCTCTCTCTCTCTCTCTCTCTCTCTCTCTCTCTCTCTCTCTCTCTCTCTCCTGTTATTCTCGTTGAGCATACAGTATATATTTCATTAGGTATACTGTTAAATAAGCGTAATTTTAATCGGACATTATCCGTAAAAATATACTGTTCTTAGCCGTAATTCAGTAAAATACTGGAGAGGGTAATTTTTACCCTACCCTGTTATCTTATTACGGGTTGATGATCATAATATTACCATTTAACGTTAATATTTCCGTTTATTAGATGGTAACTGCCTGGCAACATTTATTACTGGATTTTTACCGGTTTTTCGGCATATTTTTAACAGTGTAAGGTATTCATTTCTATAAGGATAATTTCAACCAAGTACATTTCCCCCAAAATCATAATCCCAGGATATTTGCCAGTTTTATCCTACCGTCTTAATATGACTCGGACAGAAGGTAAGTTTGAAATCCGATTGACCTGTCCTTGGAGGTGTCAAGGGTAAATTTATGTAGCAAATCTCAGCGAGCCATATCTAATCCCTTGGATGGTTGATCTTGGGTTATAAAATGTAGTGTTTGAGACAGTGATTTTATTATCTAGCAAACATAAACCATGGAAACATCTCCCAACCGTATTCTCCATCCCAATAGTACACAGTGTGTACAATTATTTCACAAAAGAGAAGATGAATCGCGGCCCTTTTACTGATGTCACCAAAGCATGTATCTGTACTTCTGAAGCCACAAATGTACACAAGAAGAATTTGGAAAACCGAAATTTCATAAAAGAATAAAGCTTCAACCTTGTCCTGTGACTGCTCTAGACGACTTTGATAAATGTGTTTTAAGAAGAACAGTGTTAAGTTTTTATGCACGGAATGAAATCCCCACCCTTGAAAAAATACTGGCAGAAGTTAAAAGAAAGTGAAAGAAAGTGGAGATCACCCTTTTGTTTATTTAGATGAAACCTGGTTAAATCAAAATAATTGTGTGGGAAAATGTTGGTTGGAGAAAAGCGGGAAAAAGGCAACAGGTGCTAATCCTCCAACTGGCAAAGGCAACAGACTTATAATTGTTCATGCTGGCACCAAAGATGGATTTATACCAAATGCTGCTTTAATTTTTCAAGCAAAAATGACGGGGATTATCACAAGCAAATGAACCATGACGTATTTCAAGACTGGTTCAAATCAAAATTACTACCAAACATTCCTCCGTCATCAGCAATTGTCATGGATAATGCTTCCTATCATTCGGTGAGAACTGATAAGCCCCCAACAATGTCAGATAGGAAAGCATTGATTAAAGAATGGCTTGTTAAAAATGGAAAAGACCCAACAGATTACTTGACTAAAAATGAATTAATAATGATGGTCAAGTCTGACTGCATGCCAAGAAAAAAAAAAAAACTACATGATAGATAATATGGCCCTAGAAAAGGCCATAAAGTGGTAAGGTTGCCTCCAAATCATTGCCAGTACAATGCCATATAGTTGATTTGGGGGAAAGTTAAGCAGTATGTATAAAAAAAGAACAACTTCAAAATGAAAGACTTAAAATCGTTGTTAGAAGAAGCTCTAAATAGTGTAACAAGAGAAAACTGGGCTAATGCTGTGAGGCACGCTGAAATACTTCAAAAGGAAGATATGGAAGCAGACCTTTCTGTAGAACATATGTTAGAGTCTTTTATTGTTGAATTAGATTCCTCTGATGAGGAATAAAATTTATAATACTATACATGTTAGGTCAAAATCACCTATGTACAAACAAATAGAATTCTTATAATTTGAATATTTTCAAGTTGGCTATCGATATATATTGTATTTATTCAATTACTTAGGATTTAATTTTGCATCATTCCAAATAAAGTTTTTCGTGAATTTAAGACTGTTAATTCCCCTATATCTGAATATTATAATTTTGGAAAACAATTGAATCAAATAAGAAATAAAAAGGACGGGAAAATTAATTGAACATAATTGAATATTTACTTTTTATTATGCTTTTATCATAAAGAAAAGTTAAAAGAAGTTATAATGCTTTCTTACTATATATATATATATATATATATATATATATATATATATACATATATATATATATATATATATATATATATATATATATATATATATATATATATATATACACATCATCATCTCCTACGCCTATTGACGTAAAGGGCCTCTGTTAGATTTCGCCATTCGTCTCTATCTTGAGCTCTCAAATCAACATTTCTTCATTCATCATCTACTTATATATATATATATATATATATATATATATATATATATATATATATATATATATATATATATATACAGAGAGAGAGAGAGAGAGAGAGAGAGAGAGAGAGAGAGAGAGAGAGAGAGAGGTGGGTGGGAAAAAGATACAATAAAGATTAATCTGACTCTTCCTTTAAGAAATCCTAATCTTATAAGCTGGATGACCTTTGATTGACAGATGTGACCCGACCACCATAAGTTTGGAGATATCGGTTATGAAAGATAAGTATCTGACAAAGGCAGCACAATAAAATGATTTGAAATATCTCCATAAAAGAAACCCCTTCCAGGGTCATTAAAAGCATTGTTTATGCTTTGATGTCCGTTTTTGATATATATATATATATATATATATATATATATAGTGGAACCTCTACATCCGAACGTATCTACATCCAAATTTTCCAACATCCGAAGTAAAATTCGAGCAAATTTTTTACTCTACACCCAAATTTTATTTCGACACACGAAGTAAGCAATTTTCGTCGTACCGGTTGTATCCGAATTTTTCGACACGCGAAGTACAATTCGAACACGTCCCTACTCTACACCAGAATGTTTTTTTCGACACCCGAAGTAAATAATACTCGTACACGTAGTCGGTGCTCATAGCGCCTGAAGTGTTTTTTATTTCCGCCGATAGAAGGCAGCACTTCGACCTCGGAAGGACCCTCAATTAGCGCGGCTCGGGTCAGTCCTCTGTTCTCGTCAGCTTATTGCGGTTGTGCCCTGTGCGTTCTGCTCTTAACTGTGTTTTAATCGTGATTTTTTACGTGCATCTTTTAACGGTAATTTACGTAAAGTATGGGTCCTAAAAGGCTTAGTTTTGCAAATGGTAGTGGCAGTGGTGAGAAAAGGAAGAAGGAAATGCTTTCTTTAGACGTAAAGCAGGAAATTATTGAAAAACATGAGCGTGGCGTCCACGTGAGTGAACTTGCTAAACAGTATGGCCGTAATATGTCGACGATCTCGACAATCCTTAAACAGAAGGAAGCTATTAAAGCAGTGAAACCTTCTAAGGGGATCACCATTATTTCAAAACGCCGTAGCCCTATCATAGAAGAGATGGAACGACTCCTGCTAGTGTGGATCAAGGACAGAGAGATCGTTGGCGACACCATCACCGAAACCGTCATTTGCGAGAAGGCGCACGCCATCTTTACGGACTTGAAGGAGGAGAGCTCTGGGGGTGATGCTGGGGAGAGTTCAACAGAACCTTCCTTAGATGATTTCAAGGCATCTCGTGGCTGGTTTGAGAAATTTAAGAAACGGTCCTGGATTCATTCAGTTGTTCGCCACGGAGAGGCTGCTAGTGCGGACACAAAGGCTGCAGCTGACTTTGTCAAGAACTTCGAAAGGATCGAGCTGGATGAAAGGCTATGTAGAGCAGCAAGTGTTTAATTGTGATGAAAGCGGGCTGTTTTGGAAGAAGATGCCCAGTCGAACCTACATCACCGCCGAAGAGAAGAAATTGCCTGGGCATAAGCCAATGAAGGATCGGTTGACTCTTGCCCTATGTGCCAACGCTAGCGGGGACTTTAAAGTCAAGCCCTTACTGGTTTACCATTCAGAGAACCCTAGGGCCTTTAAGGCACACAACGTCGATAAGGACCAGCTTTATGTTTTCTGGCGATCCAACTCGAAGGCCTGGGTCACTAGGCAGTTCTTTGTGCAATGGGTTAACCAAGTTTTCTGCCCTTCTGTGAAGAAGTATCTTCATGAACAGAAATTGCCTTTAAAGTACCTGCTATGCCTTGATAATGCACCCGCTCACCCCCCCCCCTCGGACTTGAAGATGATATCTTCGATGAGTTTAAGTTCATAAAGGTGCTGTATCTTCCACCGAATACCACCTCTATCCTCCAGCCCATGGACCAGCAAGTCATCTCTAATTTTAAGAAGCTGTACACCAAGCACTTATTTAAGCAGTGCTTTAATGTCACGCAAAGCACCAACCTAACTTTGCGTGAATTTTGGAGGGGCCACTTCAACATCGTGCACTGCTTGAAGATCATAGATCAGGCTTGGGTGGGATTAACTCGACGGAACCTCAATTCTGCCTGGAAGAAGCTGTGGCCTGATGCAGTTTCTTCCCGAGATTTCGAAGGTTTTGACCCCAAACCTGATCCCGTGGTGGGTGCAGCGGAAGACGTAGAGGAAATCGTCTCCCTTGGCAAGTCAATGGGTCTGGAGGTCGACGCAGATGACGTTACGGAACTCGTCGCCGAACATCACGGCGAACTTACCACAGAGGAGCTCAAGGAACTCCATGCTATGTCTGAGCATATGAGCGATGACGAGGAAGGGAGCGAGCAGGTAGAACATGTGTTAGGTTCGGCGCATATAAAAGAGGTGTTAGGAAAATATCAAGACGTGGTCGACTTTATCGACAAATACCACCCAAAAAAATTGCAGGTTTGTCGTTTAGTTGCACAGTTCGATGATGTTTGCCTAACTCACTTTCAAAACATTCTGAAAAGCCGTACCAAGCAACTATCTATCGATAATTTCTTTAAAAAACTACGAAGCGAACTCGTGATGAAGAGGATGTAAGTGATTCGAAGAAAACGGCAAAGAGTGAAGCGGAAGAAAGTGAAACAAAGAAAACGTCAAAGAGTGAAGCGAAAGAAATTCAATCAATTTTAAGTGTAGAGAGTGAAAGTGATTAAAATTAAACATCAAAAAGAAAAAAAGAAAATGTAAAAAGAAATATAAAATATAAAAAAAAAAATAAGCTAAGTTATGTTAAAGTTCACTTAGTGTAAGTTAGAATAGTTACGGTAGTGTACGTTTATCGTAGTTAACCTCTCTACCTACTCGCCGCCCGTCCGTCTCCTCTCTGCGTAACAAGACTAACAACACCTGCGCTGGAGTTTCTAAGGTAAAGTGACGCTAAAAACCCGTTTCTTATTTATCTTTTTTTGATAATTCTTCTTTATTTACATGTCTATTATCTAATTTAGTGTGCATTACTCTCATGGGAAATTATGTGTAGTAGTTTATTAAGAAGTTATCATAGGTTTTTGGGCTCAACCACGGATTAATCCTATTTCAATGTATTCTTATGAGAAAATTCGTTTCAACATCCGAACATTTTCTACATCCGAAGTTGGTTCTGGAACGGATTAAATTCGTATGTAGAGGTACCACTGTATATATATATATATATATATATATATATATATATATATATATATATATATATATATATATATATATATATATACAGTGAGCCCTTGCTACTTCGCGGTTCGACCATCAAGGATTCACCACTTCGCGGATTTTTTTCATAACGCATGTATATACATATATCGCGGATTTTCTGGAAATTTCGAAAATACCGCGATGTGACCGATGGTACGAGATTGGAGAAAGTAAGGAAAATTGAATCATGATTGATTTTCAATATAAATGAAACTTTGAGGAGCAACAAAGATATCATTCGTTAGAGAGATAGAGAGAGGTAAGGAATGGGAGGTAGTGAAAAGTAGCCCACAGAGAGAGAGAGGTAGAGAGAGAGAGAGGTAGAGAGAGAGAGAGAGAGAGAGAGAGAGAGAGAGAGAGAGAGAGAGAGAGTGTGTGTGTGTGTGTTGATTTAAATGTAATAAACAAAAAAATTTGATAGGTTATAACACATTGGTGCTTATGTAATATCAACTGTATACTGTAGACGGTTTGAATAACTTAAGAAATGGTATAAACGATACTTTGTTAGTGTATTCGTACACTCTCAAGAGCGGCAGCTAGACGTCAGCTGATCTAATCACAGCCAAAAGTAAAACAAAAAGAAGTCAACAATACTCTCGATTTTTAAAACACACCCGAAATTTAAAAACAAAAGTACACGCTTTCTTAATGTGCAATTAACCCGAGAAGCAATTTTCTAGAATAAAATGATGTTACCCAAAAAATAGTGGTTTGCTGATGAAATCGGATGCCGTATTTTTAGCAACGATTGAAATGGATGTAAACTCGGCATAATTTTTTCGTTTCGTATTTAATTGACACTAAGAAAACTAATTTTAGTTTCTTCATCTATATGTAAGTATTGTATAACACGAAGAGAGAGAGAGAGAGAGAGAGAGAGAGAGAGAGAGAGAGAGAGAGAGAGAGAGAGAGAGAGAGAGAGACAGAGAGAGAGAATCAGCTGTTGTAATTGAATGACATGTTTTTGTTTCGTGAGAATTTCATCGCCACGACTATAACAACAACATACTGTACTGAACTTTACAGTATTATACAGACTACTGTAATATGATAAAGTAAAATATTTGTAATAACCTATTTTATATGAAATGGGGCTATTTTTTTTTTTAAATTTACATTTACGTAGGTAAAACAACTCTCTCTCTCTCTCTCTCTCTCTCTCTCTCTCTCTCTCTCTCTCTCTCTCTCTCTCTCTCTCTCGTAAATTGTTTTCCTGCTTTGCTACGTATGTATGATTTTATATAGATACGGTAAATAATATTTGTAATAACATATATTCTAAAAGCTTTTTCTGTAATATCATTATTTATCACTTTCATCATGCGCGTTAAATGTCTTCGTTTGTGTACTGAGCGTACTTTATGACGCCGTCGTTTCAGGCGGCGTCATAAAGAAAAACATTTCATTTGGAAGTCCTAAGAAAAATTAAGTAAAACATTGGTAATAACAAAATCAACATACTGTACTGAATAATCAATATAATCAATGCAAAAACTAACCTATACACAGATGTATAAATGCGTTTATTTCTTCATTATGATCAGAGAAACGTAAACAAAACATTGGTTGCCACTTTTTATCGTGCTTTTTGGCGTGTTTAGGAAACGCATGATATAAAATCGCCTTTAATATTTGTGCCTGTTTTAGTTTAGGGTACTGTAGTACATGCATTAAGTGTTCTGTACATTAAAGGGTAGTTTGTTAACAGTACTACGTACAAGGGAAGGTTTTAAAAGTCTGAATATACATGTTAAATAAATAGGTAAATATGGTGTCACTACTTCGCGGATTTTCACCTATCACGGTCGGGTCTGGAACCTATCTACCGCGATAAATGAGGGTTCACTGTACATATATATATATATATATATATATGTATATATATATATATATATATATATATATATATATATATATATATATATATATATATATATATATTGTAGTGTACCAGCAGAAAAAACAATAACCAAGGTAGTATTGTAAAGATGATGATCTTATTTAGACGATTTAGTAGAGTTGTAAAGAAAGGGAGAGGAAAATGGGATGCCTAATCTCTTAATCTGGCTTTATCGTTGTTTTCAAAGGTTTTCGACTTGTCTCTAAAGAGTGATTCCTTCAAGGAAAAATGAACCAAGTGTTTACACTCGAACGCGATACCTTTTGGAAATGAGCTCTTCTCAGCGGCCACGACAGATTGGTTTGACTATAGTTGCCGGCAGCGGCTAGGTTGCCGGTGGCGGCCCAAGGGAGGGCCGCTGAACACTCAAGAGGGGGACGTCCTCCGTCGGCAGACCGACCAGTGACGGCAACCCCATAGGTCGACTATGAGAGGGAAGTGCAGCAGAACGGACAGCTGACGATGGTGTGGGGGATTAATTTTTGTTTTATTTTTTGTTTATTTTCCTTTGCCAAATCCAGAGAGAGAGAGAGAGAGAGAGAGAGAGAGAGAGAGAGAGAGAGAGAGAGAGAGAGAGAGAGAATTTCATTTGCTTTAGTTTTGCTAAATCGCACGTGCGCGAGAGAGAGTATGTGTGTTTGTGTGTGTGTATGTGTGTTTGTGTGTCCGCGGTGCGCGCCGAAGAACAAGTGGTAGTAAGCGAATGATTGTTTGTAGTGGGAAAGACTGTAGGTATATTTGAAGTTGTTTGTTTACATTGTTTTTAGCTAGGTTACGACAGTGGTGAATGTTTCGGAGCGAATGCTTTTTTGATTTGACTGCAGCAAGAGGCAGTAGTGAGTGCTGGATTTACGATTTGACTATTATTTAGTACCAGCGTTGGAAGTGATTATTGGTTTTCTAAGCCGTGATTCCTCCTTTGGAGAGACTCAAGTTTTGAAAGTGGATTATTGTTGATGACCAGGCCTGTAATAAAGGATTGCATTTAGACTTCGCTATTCGATTGCTCAACTGTTGATGACCTGGCCTGTATACGATTTTTTTTGGACTGCTTTTTTTGGATTTCTGAACGGATGATGACTTGGCCTTTGAATTAAGATTGCTGATGATGATGATGATGAATATGATGATGATGATAACAATGACCCCAATCAGGGAAGTAGTGTTTGCAAATTGCCACCCAGTGGAATAGTTGACCACAAAGTGGTGATAGTGGTAGTTTGCCATAAAAGACAGTTTGGCTTGTGTTGAGGACAGTGTCAGTGTCCTATAAAACGGATTTTGAGCGAAGCGAAAAATCTATTTTTGGGTGAGATAGTCATGTCGTCCTGATGGAAGTTCCTTCATTAGTAGCTTCCTAGGTTATATGTGACTACAGTGATATATCCCAGAGAATTTACCGAAGGTACCCAGAATTCTAACTCCTGGAGCGAATATCCCTTAACATTCTAAGAAGGGATATCACGTAAGGACGTAATGGACGTAATGGCACACCTCATAGCAATCTGCACCCCAGATAGAGTTTACGTTCGAGGAGGTGTGGCAAAAATAAAAAGGAGGGCCCTTCAAAGGCCATCCCCGTTCCCTACTACTATCGATAGTACAACAGCGCCATCCCCACGATAGTGACCATTCCTTGTAGCAATGAGCATAGGCTGTTACAGATACAGTACTACGGGAGGGAACTGAAGATCTCTTCTGCAGAAGAGATGGGTGGGTCCATCAGGACGACATGGCTATATCACCCAAAAATAGATTATTCGCTTCGCTCAAAATCTGTTTTTTTGGGCTCAAGCCATGTCGTGCTGATGGAAGCATACCAAAGCATTAATGTATCTGTGGATTTTTCATCAGTGCCTAAACCTTATATCAACCTTTTCAATGGTCATACTGACCATATGAGACTTGTGACAATACCGTTATATGTCATCATCACTAATCATAAACAATGTTAGTGTTTCCTGCTTCCTACAGGGAAGAGTCATCTAGACAGTTGAAAAGGGATTTCAAGGTTAACATAAATAGTATGACCAAACTTAAGTATCCACTGAATATACAAATAGTCTCAAGTTGTATATTTGGTCAAAAAGACATCAGTGTCTCTTATGTCTAACCTTAGATGCATACAAATGTGAAGGATGCATTCTAAGCAAATAAAAAGTCTGGCATGCATAGATACAATTGTCTGGCGAAGATGGATGCACTACATTCAAATAGACATTTATTCTAAATAAATGACTACAAGAGATAGTTAGCAAAACGAATGTAGTTTGACAATGGGATTATACCTGGAACAAGTACAGGAATCGTATTTCTTTCTTGAAGGAATGAAGTCAAGCAATGCCACTCTAGATTGAAGAGAAGGTAAAAGATAACCGCTCTTCATAAAACCTGTACTGGTTACCATTAACTGCCCTATGTACTTCGTACACCGGCACTAGAGCTATCTGTATAATTCCACACCTGGGATTTTAGAACAGAGCTAGTGCTACCATGGTAACACATAAATAAAAGAAGGCATACTTAAAAAGGATGACTTCCTCTCCCCTTAATTGACAGTCCCAGTCAATTATCTGTTCATCGTAGAATAAACGGCAGAGTAAATAAATTACCTGACGTCACCACATATTGCTTCAGATCATGGACTAGCAAAGCATAGTGTTTGTAGAACATCCTGGATGATTCCTATCCAGAACATGTCCGAGGACAAGTGAGGCCCCAAACCAAAAAATGTATCACAAAACATTAGGGGGCAGGTTCTAAAACACTACCTGCCGCCACTACAAAGTGTTTCAGTTCATGCACTTGTTTTGCGTAGTGTTTGTAAAACACCCTGGATGATTTCCATCCAGTGTATGAACGAAGACGCTCAAAGTCCATGTACTGAAAGAAGTTCAGTGATGAAGCAATCTTTCTCGGATCATGACCTGCGGGAGTACTGTCTGGATCCGCTCTACGAATAAAGTAGGTGAGCTTCGCCTTTAGTTGATTTAAAGATAAATTTGATCCCGAAGTTTCTCCTCTAAAGAGCTGACCTCCCCTGAAGTCTGAAGTTCTACGAAGATAGACCTTTAGACACTCTACAGGACATAGAGAGACATCTTCCTTCAGAGGACAGATTCTCCAGGGACCCCACCTCTTAGTGGGTAGCTCGTTTTTAGCGAGAAATGATGGATCAGGGAAGAGATTGAGTTCTCCTAAATCTGTGAACTGGATGTGGCCCTCATCTCTCGATAGAGCCACTATTTCACTAACTCTAGCCCCAGAGGCTATTGCGAACAGGAAAATAACCTTTTGGGTTAGATCCTTAAGAGAACAATCTTCATTGTTATCCGATGAGGCATAATGTAAGACCTTGTCCAAAGACCGAGAGATGGGTTTTGGTGGTGCTGCAGGTCTAAGTCTAGCACATGCTTTCGGAATCTTGTTAAAGATTTCATTTGCCAGATCCACTTGGAAGGCATATAGGAGAGGTCAAGTCAAGGCCGATTTGCACGTATTTATCGTATTGGCCGCCAACCCCTGGCTATGAAGGTGGACAAAGAAGGACAGACAGAAGTTCATAGAAATTTCTTTCGGTCCTTTTGATTTAACAAACTCCACCCACTTCTTCCAGGAAGACTCATATTATCTTTTAGTAGACTTAGCCTTGTATTCTTCTAAGAATCCTATATTGCCTTCTGAGATCCCAAACCTTTTTCTAACCGCTAGAGCAAGAAATTCATGAAATGAAGGGTTTGGGTTCTCTGTGATAAACCGAAGGCAGTTAATTTCTGAACCTTTGGAAATATACCTAGGATCAGAGCTAGGACCGGCCTCATCTAGTCTATCAGACCCATTAGAGGAACCTCGTATGGGGCTATTTAGCGAGGTAGTTTCTTGAAGACGCTCGTGATGAACAGGTCGAACTGCAGTTCCTGGACTTGTTCCCATCTGGGAGGGAATATGTCTGCGTCCATGGACCATTCCAACTCTATCGCCTTGGACCGTGATAGAGTATCCACCGTCACATCGTGGATCAAATGTAAATGAACTGCTGTTAGGTGTCATCCCTTCAGGAAAAGGATGGGAAACATTACTAAGACTGTACGAGACGTTGGATTGTGACGTCTTAATATCGCTTCGGTGTACCAGCTCAGAGGTAGGGAGTCTGATCTGTGTGGAGGGTGCTTTCCCGCCCACGAAAGGACCAGCAGAGTCCTGGGACTTTCGTGTTTTAACTTTTGTAAAAGAAGCGATTAAAGAGGGACCAATCTCAGCCTTTTTTTATCTCTTCAAGCGTGTGATGCATGTTTTCTCCAGGCTCTTAACGCATCTTTCCGATGTGCACTTTGCACTAGGTCTGTCACTATTGCGAACTGGGGAAAGTTTAGCACTTTTCCTTGTTGGCATTTTGGGAATCTGATTGATTAGCTGAGTCTCCTGACAGACCTCGCGAGCTCCTTTTAACTTCCCGAGGGAAAAAGGGGCTAATGTGACTGAGGGCTTCGATGGTTTTTTTTTTTTTTTTTTTTTTTAGCCAACGAAACCCTAGAGCTGGAGAAAGTCGAGACTTCTAGAAGCATATCTTGCATCTGAGATGTCCCAGGAACCGGGTCATCACTATGAAGATACTTAGGACTGTGAGTCTTATACGTATCTATTCCAGGATGAATGTTACTCTCCGTGACATGAATCCTGGGGTGGTTGACTGGAAGGTTCCAGAGGACACCTTTCAGGTCTGACAAGACTACGAACACCCATAGTTGGAACAAGGTCCATATGTTCAGAAGGATTAACATTCAGAACTTGCAGATTATCATGAACTTGTTGAGTAGTGACAGGTTCAGAATGACTCAGAGACTTCTTGAGTCCTTCTTGTGAACACAAAATAGCCTTCCCTGGGACTCGATGAGCCATAGCTTTCTTACTACCTGTATGCTCTATAGCTCTCTGGTATACTCCTCCAGGAGGGTTTCGAAGTGTAGGAGAAGGTAAGGAGATGATAGTAGGGACATTTCTGTTCCCCATCAATGGCTCATCTTGAATAGGCTCTGGACCGAAGGATCGAAGGTCCTGCGATCCTGAGGGAATGTTCCTCCTAGCCGAAGCGTCTTTATGCTTCGAACTACCAGTATGTTTAGACTTTTGACCATCTGCCTGTAGCCTCTTGGTCACTAGAATAATGGGCTGTTGTTGAGCAGCCCAGATATTTCCAGTATTTTCGATCTTCTTTTTAGGTTGGGGACCCACAACCACAGAAGATTTTCTCTTTGAGGGAATGCCCCATTTTTGGGGAAGACTTATGTTTTCCATGGCGGCATTCTTAATTACTTCCTTAATGACCTTTTGTGGGAAGAGGTCTTTACCCCAAATGTTGGAAGATATTAGCTTCCTTGTTTCATGTTTCACCGTTGCAGCAGCAAACACAAACTCTCTACATGCTCTCCTAGCCTTCACAAAGGCGTAAAGGTCCTTTACCAATGTAGCCATATGCATTTTGGCTAAGACCCTGAGCATGTCTGGGGTGTTCTCGTAAGTTGAACACAACTCTATGTAGTTTTGTAGAGAAAGGGATGTCGCCAGTCTCTCCTTTGACTCGTGCTCATTAAACAAGAGCAAATCGGACAATTTAGGGAGACATACATTAAATTGTCGGCTTGCGACATCCTTGTCTAATTTTCCTACTGAAAATGTCAAATGGACTTCCTTCCAATCCTTTTCCTGTCCGGGAAAAGCTGGTGACAAAGGCTTGCACTCATTGAGTGTGGGACATGACTCACCCGCCTCTACAGCTTTGGTAACAGAAGTAAATGCCTTCCCCATAAAGGGGAAGGAGAGTGAAGCAGGAGCAAGAAAGGACGAGTGTATGTTATTCAGTGAGAAAACCGTCGTCTCTGAATAACTCGCCTTCTTCAGATTATCCGAAAGGATAGTCTGTGCCTTATCATGATCAAGAATCATGACCTCCTTTTGTTCCGTTCTTTTCCTTGTCTTTGTTTCGAACCTCAGTCAAACCCAACAATTAGGGAAAACCTCAAAGCTTGGCCAAAATTGGATTTTGTCCAAGGGAACAGTACCTATTTTCTCTGAAATGAAGAGATTGCCATTTGAAATCGACATCAGCTCCGCAAACCTCCATGGATTGGTTAAGGAGCATGAAGGAAGGTCATGATTCATGGGTCGTTTAACTGACCCATGGGAAGCAACAAGAGGAGCTTTACGAGGTTTTATCTTGTGTTTTACTTCCCGCTTTTTGCTTTGTTTACTAAAGCTCTCTATCTGATTCTTCAGTTGGATACATAATTGTACCACATTATCCCATAGAGGGGTAAAAGATGAAGATGTTGACATCGATGGCTCTTTAGCCAGCAAAGGCGGAGGAAAGTCCGATACAACATATTTCTCTTCTACCTTAGGGCACTTCTTGTCCTCGATCTCAAAGGTTTTCTCGCCATCAGGGAGCGTAGTTGACTCCTGAGGCACTACTATTTCCTCACTTAGCTCTGGAAATAATAGCTTACACATCCTATCATTAGGTAGGAAAGGTCCCGGAGAGATCTTTTGGAAGCCTCTCACCCAGTTACGTAATTTATACTGTGCTATATCCTTAGTCTCTGTAGACTTGGGATTATCAAAACCTTCAGACATCAATGTCCAACATATATTGCAACCCTGTGGGTTCCAATAATGTAGGGATCCGGAAATAATATTGCAGGGGGCATGTAACCTGCCAGTATTATGACCGTAAAAGTCCTTACCCTTGGCTCTGCAGTGGACTGCCGTACAAGGTATCTGGTGTTCCATCTGTAAAGAAAGGAAAACCAAATGAGTATATAATGAATTATTACTTTAACAATCAACATGTAAATGTCATCTACAACAGAATAGCTTAGGATAGAAGCTATAAAGGGATAGTAGGAGATACATACCTGTATACCTCCGCGAGCAAATGCTGCTACCTCCCCTCAGTATTAACTTACATGGAGCTTTCTCTGTGAGAAAATCCAAGTAGAAGGGTTACTTACCCTTAGGGGTAGAGAAGTATCAATTAACTATCCCAAAATTGTTAATACTGTGGGGTCAGGATGACTGATATCAAATCAGACTATTGAAGAAATTATTCCTTCAATATATAAACGGTATCAGCAGAACACTCGCTGGAGGATACCCAAGGTAAGTTAGGAAAAACTACTGTAACATGGTACTGTAGTTTCTAATTTGCAAAAGTGTAAATTGCAACATATCGACTACTGTACCTATGTCATGCAGTCTTATCATTATGCTGCCTACAAGGCAGCATATGACAGCAGGGTCCATCTAGCACTAGATGGAACAGAAAAATAAAGACATATAAATGAACATCCTACTCGGGTCATTTGCTGTAGTCTTCCTACTATATTAAATCATAGAGTTTCCTGATCAGGGAGACTCAAAGACAAGGGGGCTGTACCCTTTACAGGATAAGAGTGTATTACTCATGCCTGAAATATTTAATATTGCAGGATAATCCTAAAACTGATTTCTTATCAGGATATTGAAGAAATCATATTCATTCAATATAGGATTAGGCTCAGCAATTGCCCGAATTAGATATCCAAAATATATTGGAAAAAACCACTAGAATAAGAAATATAGTAGTTTTCTATCTACAGTATATTCTATACTGAGATATACTGGCTATCTGTATTACCTATACAGCAGTATATCTGGCATGTTGCCGGTCTGGCTAGGATATGTCTGCATACCTTGCAGACCTAGCGAGACAGAGAGAGAGACAGTATGGAACAAAGGGCTATCCTTTACTGTAACTATATACAGTAATTAAGGAAGAAAAGTCTAATAGACTACCTTTTTACCGAAAGGAGGTTCTAATAGAAGGGGAGAATGTAACATTCAGGCTTCTATATAGCTACACTACTGTTGCCAGCAACCCGCCGACAGTACTGATACAGTCGGCGCGCCGCGTTGCTGGCCCTGCCGACAGCATTAAGGCAACAGAACCTATAGCTACAGTCCAAGGGAGGACTGAGAACCTCGGGGACAGAAGGGACTAACCACTCACAGCCGTCATGGGCGCCACTGCCGTCCAGGCCGGCAACTGGTGACAGTCCATGATTGTCGGCAGCCATCTTGGTTGCCGGCCAGGCCGGCAAAAAGGGCTATCATGCCGACAACCGCCGGCCACGTCGGCAGCCGCTGGCCACGTCGGCAGCCGCCGACAACGTCGGTAGCCGCCGGCAAAGTCGGCAGCTGCAGACAGTCCATGACTGGCGGCAGGACTGTCGGCAGCCATCTTGGTTGTCGGCCAGGCCGGCAGGCGGCAGTATGCCCTGCCGTCAGCCAGGATGAGAGAGGTAGTCTGGCTGCATCCAGCACTCTACCGTTAAGGAAAGAATGCAGGATGTCAGCCTAAAGGCAATGGATAAACCATTAAAAAGGGGTGAGGGGAAGGGGAAAAGGGTCCTGTAACAATTGTGAAAGGAACTGTCAAACTTAACAGTCCTAGCACCTATAAAAGGAACTCTGTTTCTGTATGGTATCGACAGAATCCGGGTGCTAGGAGAGACTCAGTTCTCCAACCCAGAGACTGCCGACACAGTAAGGGGAGGGGGCGACACTGCGCCTCCTCCCACAAAGAGAAACAGGATTCCAGTGCCACGTTATCTTAGGCTAAAAGGGGTTACTTTCAGCCCAAGGAACTGTGACACAGGACAAGTCTTTAGTCGCAAGGAGAAATGGTATAATACCAAAACCAAAGCGACTATGGAGGACTAACCTCCATTGTCGGTAACCTTGTCGGCAGGGGAGTAAAGGTATCCTTCAACCAACTCACCCTGTCGAAAGGTCAACGACATAAGACTAAATACTCTGAAATTCTGACCAAATCCCAAAACCTGCTGGTATATCCACAACCAAAGGTTAAGGGGATAGGCAGAAACCAAACCCCAGGTCAGCCATGTCTGAATAATATTCAGGCACAGCCATAAAGGTTGTAGTCTGGGACTACACTCAGAGGGAAAGGGATTACCTTTAAGTCTCCGAAGAGACGTGAGAAGTTTCATAACATTACAGGAGGTATCAGTCTCCAATGGAATGAAAACAAAACACAAAGGTAATCGAGGAATGTCGAACGTATAGACAGTGTCTAGGTTAGCCTAACTAAGCTAGACGAGTTCTCGGTTACCTAAATCACCGAAACTCTAACTATACGATCGACAGAGGAACAAGGAAAAAATTATGCATATAATCACGTCTTCACAAGAATATGCCTAAATAGCTAATTAATTACGAGAATTAAATAAGGCTACTTAAAACTGGAAGTCGTTCCGCTAATTAAATAACGCATGCCTAAGAACGACAGCGCCCATGGCGCCTCCAGTAATGACCTAGCTCTAGAAACACAATAAATACTCAATATCATTGAGAAACAAGAGCTAAAACATATTCAAAGTAAAGACCCGATACTCAACTTTCCGAAGGCGGAAGAAGATGAAGAAAGCATAATAATAATCCTTTAACCGATCGGAAAATTTCAATCACAGGAAAATACCACTGAGCGAAATCGCTACAAAAAAAAGGAATGGTCACTATCGTGGGGATGGCGCTGTTGTACTATCGATAGTAGTAGGGAACGGGGATGGCCTTTGAAGGGCCCCCCTTTTTATTTTTGCCACACCTCCTCGAACGTAAACTCTATCTGGGGTGCAGATTGCTATGAGGTGTGCCATTACGTCCATTACGTCCTTACGCGATATCCCTTCTTAGAATGTTAAGGGATATTCGCTCCAGGAGTTAGAATTCTGGGTACCTTCGGTAAATTCTCTGGGATATATCACTGTAGTCACATATAACCTAGGAAGCTACTAATGAAGGAACTTCCATCAGCACGACATGGCTTGAGCCCAAAAAATAATATATACATATTGGTTGTGGTCTATTTTAATTTTAAGTTTGTTAGGGTTTTTTGGTGTTTTGGTTTTTGCATATTTAATATTAAGTTTGATCAGTTTTAAGTATTTTGAATGTGGATGCTTTTGGTGTTAATTATTTTAGTTTGTAAGGTAATATAGCTTTAAGGTTATGTTTTGTTTCAATTTTCCTTCTGTCCAAGAGTCCAGTTGATAAAGTAAGGGGAAAGTTTGTGTTGTGGGACAATTGTCAGTTAGAGTGATTCAAGGGTGTGAGGGTTGTTTTGCAACATCCCGCCACATTATTTTGGCGCCCAAACAGGGACTGCCGAGGTGGGATAGGAAGCTGGACTGTTGGACGAAGGACGGAATTAGGATTAAGGTTGATGAAAAATGGAGGAGCAATTACGGGTTTTGAAGGAGGAATTGCGGCTGAGTAAGGAGCGTGAGGAGAGGTTGCTAGTAGAGAATGAGAGGTTGAACTGGGAGAATGAGGCGATGCAGAAGGAGCTTAGGGAGTTAAAGGGAACTGTAGAGAGAGTGGAAGAATGTGTTGAGATGAGGATGAGAGAGAATGAGGAACGAATGGAGAACCGATTGGAAGCTATGATGGGGCAAGTCATGGGGATGATGAAACCTATAATGGGTGAAGGTGCAGTCGGAGGAGTGTCCTCAGTTTCGGGTAATGGGTTGATAGTGGATGAGAAGGCTAAGGTTAGTGATAATGGGAAAGGAAGTGATAGTGATAGTAATAGTAATAGTGATAGTGAGATTGAAGATAAGGGAATAAGGCATAGTAAGGATGAACAGAAATGTGATAGGAATCATGAGAAGAAAGGTAAAAGTGATGTGAAGAAAGAGAAGAAAAAGTATCAGGCTGATAGCAAGGACGATCGTGAATGGGTGAAAGTGGCGAGTAAGAAAAGGGCTAGGAAGAGTATGATCAAGGATAGGAGTAGGACTGTGGAATTAGATTCCTTATATTCTAGCGATGAAGTAGGAAACAAGAAGGAAGGTAGCAGTGATGATAGCAGTGGGAATGAACGTGATATGTATAAGACTGTGTTTATGAGAGAGGTACCTCGGTGTGAAAGGTTCAATGAGCATAGTAGTAGGGATGTATACGAGTTTTTCAAGGAGTATGAGAGGTATTGTCAGGATAAGTATGGTGATAGTAAAAGAGTTTGGGCTAGGGAGTTAGGAGAATATTTGACTGGGTATTTGTTGACGATGTATGGAGTGATAATAAGTGTAGGTGACGTTGATTATGAAAGTGTGAAAAAGAGAATAATTGAGCAGGTAAAACATATAAAAGGGAGTGTTAGGTATAAGCGTAAGAATGATTTTGATGAGGCAAGGATGAGTGCAGGAGAAGCTATATCAATGTACGTGTGTAGGTTGGAAACGTTAGCTAGGAAGAAGTATGGGATGAAGGCATAAATGAGAATAAAGAGTTAATGAAGAAGTTTTTGGCAACAGTACCTGAGAATGTGTGTGAATTTATTAATTTGAAACGGAAGGAGAAAATGAGGTGGACGCAAGAGAGATTGACATGGGATGATATACTAGAGATAGTTGAGGATTACGAGTTAGATAGATGTATGAAAGAAAGTAAATCTGTGAGTGTAAGAAGTGGAACGGAGGAAAGTGTGCCAGAATTTGTTAGTTTTAGAGATGCTGTTATGAGAGGACCGATGAGGGTAGCTGATAGTGTAGTAGATAGGAGTGTCAGGGCGAGTAATGTGGGAATACCTGTAAGGACAAATGAAGGGTTTAGGCAAGGGAATCAGGTTTGGAGGGATAGGAGTGCTAGTGCGCAGCGAGGTAGGTCAGGTAGTTGTGTCCGTGAAGAGAAGTGTTATAGGTGTGGGAAAGTAGGGCATAAAAAGAATGAGTGTAGATGGGCGTTAGGAGCATGTTTCGGGTGTGGAGAGACAGGGCATCGCATTAGCAAGTGTAAGAAAGAGAAAGGGGTTAAATGTTATCGGCGTGGTTTGACTGGGCACATAGCGAGTGGATGCCGGAGTAATCGTACAAATGTGATTTGCGGCAATTGTGGTAAGGATGGTCATTATGCTAGAATGTGCAAGGAGCCTCGGGGTAAGTGTACTGAATGTGGTGCAGATGGGCATGTAGCTAGAGTATGTAGGAAGAAGGGATTAAGTCAGCCAGGATGTTCGGGAAACTAGAGTGTAAGAGGGTTCAGCTGGGTGAGTCCTCCTGTGTGTGTGGAAGGAATAGGATCAATGTTTGTGAGAATGGGATGAATAATTGGTTGGAAATGAGCAAGTATGAACCTGGTATGCATGAAAAGTTATGGCTGGAAAATAAGCAATTAGTCTTAGTTGAATATAGGAAAAAGAGGTGTTTGAAAGTTTTAAGTGAGGAGAAAGTGCAAGAGAAATTTATAGGTATAGGTAAGAATACGAATAAGTATGACAAGTGAGTGTGGAGGATAAATGTATTAATACAGATGAAACGTGGCTGAGTATGAATGATACTTATAGTGTGTGTGGCTTTTCGTTAGATGATGTAAACGAAAAAATGAATAACACAAGAATGAGAGACAGGAGAATGATAAGTAGCATGAATGAATCTTGCTAAAGTTGAGAATGTTTTTGATGAAATGGATGAACTGTTTACAAAAATGAGTGTAATTATAGGGCCAAACGAGAACGAGGTAGATGGGATTGTACATGATATATTAGATGATAGGGATTTAGATAGGAATAGTGTTAATGTAGCGAATGATTGTGATAAGGAAGAAGTGAATGAGAGAGTATATGGGGGCCCAGTTACTCGGAGTAGAGGTCCCGTTCCCGACTGCGACTGGGTTATGGAAAAAATAATGTAAGTGTTGTGTGAGAAGGATTTGGCAAAGTAAGGGGGGAGGAATGTGGAGGATTTATTTTTGCTTTATTTTAATTTTTGTTTTTTGCCAAATCCTGTGAGAGAGAGAGAGAGAGAGAGAGAGAGAGAGAGAGAGAGAGAGAGAGAGAGAGAGAGAGAGAGAGAGATTGTGTTAGCGAGCGAAAGTAGTTAGTGTATCGATCGTTTGTTTGGAGAAAGACTGTTGGTACAAATGAGATTGTTTGTTTATATTTTTAGCTAGGTTACGACAGTGGTGAATGTTTCGGAGCGAATGCTTTTTTGATTTGACTGCAGCTTAAGGCAGTTGTGTGAACGCTGGATTATATATAGTTTTCTTACTAGCGTTGGAAGTGTTGATTGATTTTCTGAGTAAGTACAGTTTTGTTTATCTTTGCTTGTCATGATTGTGAATGATAGGAACAATTTATTATTTATCTTTGATTATAGTGCGATAGTTAAGTTAGTTAGGAGTGTTCGTAAGTGTTTTTATTTTTTTATTTTGGCAGGCCGTGATTCCTCCGATTTTTTTTTGTGAAATTCACTGTTGATGACCTGGCCTGGAACTGATTATCTTTAGACTGCTCTTTGGGTTGACGATTGTTGATTACCTGGCCCGTTTACTTTCGATTGATGATGATGATGATAATGATGATGATGATGATGATGATTATAAGTACCACCCTAATCACCGAGACAGTTGTGGCAAATTGCCACCGAGTGGATTGTTGACCACAAAGCTGTGGTAGTGGGCTGCAAAGGACAGTTGGCAGTGTGTGGACGACTGTTGGTGTCCATAAAATATATATATATATATATTTATATATATATATAAAAATACGTATTTGGTGTTGGTGTGTGGTTTGGTTTTATGTTTTGTTAGGATTTTATTTTTGGGTTTATATGAATGGTGTATTGGTTATTATATATTTAGTGTTAAGTTTTGATTAGTTTAAAGTGTTAAGTTTTGATTGTGGATGGGTTATGATTTATTGCTAAGTCTTAAGAAATACAGTTTTAAGGTTATGTTTTGTTTTGTTTATTTCGTCCTTTTTGTCTAAGAGTCTGGTTGTAGATTACGTAAGGGGAAAGTTTGTTTTGTGGAGACCATTGTCAGTAAGTGTGATTCAGGGTGTGGGGGTTGTCCTTGCAACATCCCGCCACACTGTCTATTCTAGTTCAGCCTTTCAGGCCCCTCCCTGACCTACTGTATCGCGGAGATTGGTAGGAGCTGAGCTCAGGATGAAGACGGACGTGACATCATTTAGCAATGGCGCCCGTTTGTTTACGTCTCGAGTACCAAAAGTAACCACGAATGAGAGTAACTTTGGAATGGCTCCGCAGTTACTCAGCCTCCTTCCCATATCGAAGCGTTAACTCTATATGGGGTGCAGATAGCTATGTGGCGTGTTAATACATGCGTCCCCTGCTGATATAAAATATCCTAGAGGGAAACCTTTAGGGTACTCGCACCAGAAGTTAGAATTCTGTGATAACATTTAGTTTAATTCTCTGGGAATATCCACTGTAGTTAAATATACCCTAGGAAGCTACTGAAGGAACCTTCCATCAGGACGACATGGCTTTCTCACCCAAAAATTGATTTTTCGCTTCGCTCAAAATCCGTTATATTAGCTTGGATAGGGTAAGCTATAAGTAGGAAAGACACCTACATGTGTTTCCTGTCCAGCCATGATATAAAGTGTCTCTTAACACAATCTTCCAGTTTCAATATTGGGGATTAAGGACAATAATGGATCATAACCATTAAAGGAAGAGAGAATCACTCTCTTATATGTGATGGTCTCACAATAGGCTGCCCATGAAGCTCCTTGTAGGTTGGAAAAACTTTGGGCTACAGCACTGACTATTTGGTAACAAGTTGCCAGTCCTGTCAGGCCTGCCGGCACATGCCGGCCTATTGAAGGCAAATATTGTCTTCATAACAATGTGTGATAGGGCGCCGGCAACGGCTCTGCCGGCTGCCGGCGGTCTCTGCCAGCGGGGGCGGCTCTGCCGGCCGGCAACGGCTCTGCCGGCTGCCGGCGGTCTCTGTCGGCGGCGGCGTTTCCGCCGGACGGCAGTGCTGCTGCCGGCCGGCGGAAACGCCGCCGCCGACAGAGTGGTACTGCCGGCCGGCAGCGTCTCTGCCGGCCGGCAGCCGAGGATCCTTCCATTAAGGGGACCCAGCGGCAGTCGGCAGCAGATGACCAGGTAGGGGTGGCCGGCTGCCGGCCGGCAACTCAGCTGCCGGCAGTCGGTTTCTGAATGTCCAATGTCTTTGGGTTGTCGGTCAACTATGTTCCCACCAAGCGGCGGCAGGGCAACTGCCGGCCGGCAGACAATGGACATGGCCCAGTATGAAAGTATGAGAAAAAGAGAGGATGGAGGAAGGCAAGGGCTCAGCTTTGCCGACCTGCATCCGGAATGAGGGTTCAAGTGGAAGGGGGAATGAAATTCGGGCTTCCACCCAACCATACCCCAATCATAAGGGCTATGGAAGGCAGTCCAAGGGAGGACCGATGAACACTCTAAAGAATATGAGGATACCCCCCCGGCAGACGGGGAACCTCAAGCCAGTCCTACAAGAACCCTAGGGTCAATGTAGAATGACGGGCAGTAGGGTGTTGAATCATTCAACACGAAAGAGATAGCGGGGAGGGGGTAGGTGTCCTATAGGTAAGGTAATGCCCGAAGGCACTACCTAACCTAAAGGATTCTGGTCTCATGAAGTAACCTCAGGTAGGGGAAATCATTTCCCCAGGTTGGGTTAGTCAAGGGAGAGGATGTCTGTAGGACACCAACTCACATGAGAGCAGAATCTTGTACTAGAGGCCCTAGGCAGTGAAGAAATCCTTTCTTCGGCCTAGGGTCTACCAGCACAGGACTGTCTGCTAGGCCAGGGAAGGGGGAATTGTCATACCAAACCCCCAAGTATGGCCTAGGGAGGTCTAGCCTCCTGAAAGAGCAGCTTAACCTGACATGGGAAATCATTTCACCAAGAGAAGGGAGATGCCTAACACAGACTGATACTCTGATGTCCCGTCCTAAACTCAAACCCGACTCAATGGTTAGGAGAAAGAAAACGGAACGTCTCAGTAAAACTTTGCCAGAACTCTGTTCACAGCAAAGAAAACTGAGAATAGCCTAGGCTAATCAGAGGAAAGGGGATTGCTCTTAAATCTCCTAAGAGATTGGTATTAACTTAGAAGGTCTAGGAGGTGTCAGTCTCCCCTTAAAAGTCAATACAAGAGCAATGGGGACATGTATGAAAGTATACTAAAGCCCCTAGGCTAGTAGCCTAGGAGCATTGAGAATCGATCACCGAAACTCTCTGTATACTATCTTGGAAGAGGAAAGCATGATTAAGTAATATAAAAAATGTGTAAAATATTGCCTGTGCTTCAATAAAACTTTACCAGGAAGGTTATATCATGCATGAAGTGTGAGGGTGCCTAGGCTAGGAAGCCTAGCACTCGTGAGGCTCGATCATAAATAGCCAAATTCACGACAACAATGACATAATATAAGAATCCCTAGCTAAATATCTAAATAGCTAAAGTTATTAAAGTGTAAAAATGCCGGGAAAGGGTCGTTTTGGCTAACCAAATGAACAGAAGAACGACCGCGTCACTGACGCCATCCGGCTGGCAACAGCTCTTGTTACGTTAATTACGATCTCAATCGAAAAGGAAAACTGGCAAGAGCTTTCATTTACACAAGATAAAGATATTACTTAACTTTCCAGAAGCTGATGAGGCTGGTGAAGACATCATAGCGTCCAAAAACTCCAAAATAGCACGAGAGAACAGGGAGAAACACCGGTCTAGCGAAGCTACGAGAGAAAGAATTTCGGTGGCGCCTCGCGGTGGCAGATAGGCGCACTATTTGCAGAGCAGTAGGGATCGTCGAGAGCGATGTCTCTGGAACGACTCTCCTTATTCTTGCCTCTCTTTCCCTTCGAAGGGAAAGCTCTATTGGGGGCGTAGATAGCCATGAGACGTGTCAAGAATACGTCCTTTGATATTACGCGATATCCCTTCGTAAAATTTTAAAATTTTAAGGGATATTCGCTCCAGGAGTTAGAATTCTGGATACCTTTGGTAAATTCTCTGGGATATATCACTGTAGGTCAAATATACCTAGGAAGCTACCTTCGAAGGAACTTCCATCACGACGACATGGCCATGTCGTCGTGATGGAAGTTTACCAGAGCATTAATGTATCTGTGGATTTTCAATAGTGCCGTTCATCTCGAGCTAAATATGACAAATTTGAAGATAATTTGTATTTTTCCTAACCATACAAACCTTAGCTATTTACATTGGGTTTACCTTTTTGCGTAGCTGAAATGGCGAGCCATTAGAATTTAACGAGGGTGTATTACCCCCGCGCTAGTTAGCGGGGGGGTAGGGGAGTGGTAGCTAGCTACCCCTCCCCCCCTCACACACCGGTGAATGCTCCACTTTCACTTAGAGGTAGGACTTGTCTTAGGGGACAGGGCTGGCAGGCAAATATATGTAAATAGCTAAGGTTTTTATGGTTAGGAAAAATACAAATTATCTTCGAATTTATCACTTGTTCCGTAACTGAAATACAAACCACGCTATTTACACTGGGTGACTTACCCCTTAGGAAGGGTGGAAAGTCCCCAGCCATACTAGCTTTGGCTTTACCTGGGGACTCAGAATCCGACTGAGTCGCACTCGAGAAAAGGAGTCCCTGCACCTCACAAGTTCCTTGCTCCGCATGGAACCGTGTGGCCTACGTAAGCTTGTGTGTGAAGGAAGAAGTGTGACCCGTCCTAGGCAGTTGACCTGGAGTTCCAGAAGGAACTCTGGGTTAGGACGTTCCCAATACCACCTCGTCAGGGTATGGGGGACACGACAGTATTGACTCAATACTCGGAACACAAGGAAGCATGGTTTACCTGCAGAGGTTCGAGGTCACCTATGCAGAGACCAGGATGCTGCTTCCCAGTAGAGGGGATGATGAAGAAAGAAGGAAGGGCCAGACATACTTCTTTCGTTCATGCAGACTAAAACCTGATAACAATGCCCTCAACCTTCTGCTACCTGTCCAAAAAGGAGCCTGAGGTTAGACCAGCTGTTGTGTAGCCACCACAGAGCGATAGAAACGTATCGAAACTCCTGTTGGTCATGCCCTGCAGGAAGCGGGCTGTGAAGGTCATTAGACGCTTCCAGACTCCAGCTTGTAGCACCTGCGTCACAGAGTAGTATTACTCGAAGGCGAGGGACGTTGCGATGTATCCGACATCGTGCTGTAGGGCGACGTGACGGTGGAGGGTCTGGAGTCAGGTCGAGATGAATGTCCTTGAGTCCGAGCTGAAGAGGTATACTGGTGACTCTCCCCCGTGTCCTTCTTGTGCTCCCAAACCGGCTGCACGTGAGGACAAACTGCAGCTGTTCCCAAAGCTAACCTCTTGATTCCTTTACTGGCAAGAAGAAGGTTTTGGGACATCAGATACAGAATGGTGACTCGAAATCTTGAAGGAATTGGACTGAAGGGCCGGGACCCCAAGATTCTGAGTCTAGCCAATAACTCAGGAGCAAACCTGAATGTTGCCTTCCCCCATTCCTTAGAAAGGGCGGAGTCGTACGAGACCAAGAAGATTGCTTACACACTGGCCGCGGCCAGAATGAGCAGGAGCCCCAAGACGGAATACGATCAGAGGCCTGACGTAAAGGGTCTTGAGAAGATCTCTTAAGGGACTAAAAAGTCCGAGCCATGCTCCATGTTGGAGGTCTCACTCCGACTAGGGCAGGGACGTTTGCAGCTTCGCATGAGCGAGGAAAGGTCCAGCGGGAAGGAAAAAGTTATTCCTTTAAGCCTGAAGGTCAGGGAAAGGCTGAGCTACAGGCTTCATTGCCGAGAGCGGAAAGGAGTTTCCTCCCGCCGAAAGGCAATAAGTTCATTATTGCTGGAGAAGAGGCCTCAAGGGAAGAGGTATATCTCCCACGACACCAACCACCGAAGACTCTCCACTTTGCCTGGAAGACCCCTGCGGATGACTATCGCAGATGACGCGACCTCCGTCCCGCGACTGTAGCGGGTTGTCTCTTCTTGAGGACGAGGCGTAGTGTCTCCAGGCATGAAGCCGAAGCGACGCCCCGGCTCGTGAAAGATGTTGCAGTTTGGTTGTTTGAGTAGCCTGTGCCATGGGAGAAGCTCTCCCGGGAGTTCCGTCAGGGGAAGCAGAGGGTCCGGAAACCGTTCTGTGTATAGTCCCAGTGGAGCTCTCAGGCCATTGAAAGGTTGACAGACAACCTGGTCTTGTTGAGACCCATTCTCAACAGACAACAAAGGAGGGAAGACGCAGGCGTCGATGTTGTCCCACCATCACCGGAATGCATCTTGCCAGAGTCTCGGGGTCTGAGACTGGGGGGGAAGAACAGCGGAAGCTTGAGGTTCCAAGCTGTCGCGATCAGATCCCCCAGACCAGGACTTGCTGGTTACTCAAGGCCAAAGACCCCCAGGTACACTCTCTCTACGAGGCTCTGCTCGGATAGTCGGAGAGAACATTCCTTTGCCCGGAATGAGCTTGCCGATGGTGGTATTGAGAGGATCTCGAATCATCTCAGTATCTCTACTGCAAGATGCGAAGGTATGAAAATGCATCCCTTGCTGGTTAGAACACGCCAGTACCATGAAGTCGTCGCGCACGGAGCGACTCGGCAGGAGGTGTAGGATCTGTAGAGGGGCCAGACTACGGCCCCTAAGCCTGCCTGAATGATGGAGAGGTATCCTTCAGGTCCTGACCATAGGCCTGGACCGGAACATGCCCCCCCCTTTTCTTTGACGAGTCCGAGAACAGCATAAAAAATGTGGGGAAAGGACGAGAATATCCACTACCATCAAGAGGTTCCATAGGCCAACCCCCATTGCAGGTCTAATCGTCCCGCTGGTCCCATAGGGGCCAGAAAGTCCGGTTAATCGTTGCTTTGAAACCACCGGAACTTGGGCCGCCCCACAGGGAACTTATCCTGAGGCGACCATTCGGAACTTTAGACGGGTCAATGAGGAAACAGACCTAGGAAACGTTCCAAGGTAGGGCTGAAAGCTCTGCCCAACTGAAAACAGGTACTGCGATTCACCTCAGCCTTGCCACAGTCAACTGAAGGGAAGGCTCGGAGGAGGCGGCAACAGAATCTGGCGTCCCCAGGCGGTCACCCATCCAAGTACCAACCAGACCCGACGTTGCTTAACCTCGCTGGAGGGACGCGAAGCGGGGTTTCCAACGTAGTAAGGCCGTTGACTCAATATCATGGCTAGATACTCCAGATGTTGAGGCCAAAGAAGAGAAGGCTCCTAGCAAACTACCATGAACCCCCACTCATGGTAAGGATCCGAAAGTTTGTCCCGGCGTTGAAGAAGGTCGAACCCGAGCCTACCGGAGTTGACCAGACCTCCAAAAGGCGAAGGAGGCGGCAGCCTGCTCCCGAGCGGCCATGAGAAAAGCAGGGAAAGTTCTCTGGGGAAAAACCTGCGATGCCACGGTGGGATCGCCACACTGCATCTTAAGCAGGAATACCTGTAGTCTAGGCTGAATTCCACGAGCTTCCTTGAAGATGGATGGAATGGAAACTGAAAGTACCCGTCCTTCCGATCCAGGGCCTAAGGAGTCCTGTCGCCTCGTTACCAGTCTGATCGATACTGCTGTTCCACGCTGGTCGAAGTTTTTTCGACAAACTTGATCAGAGCTGAGAGGTTGACTACGGAATTCCTGTCTCAGATACTTTCTTACGAGAAAGGATCGACTGAAGAAGCCGGGGGGTGAAGCCGTCGACGATCCTATGGAGGACCTTCTCCTAAGGCATGGATCATTCTGCCCAAACGGGCAAACTCTTACCGACCCTATGGCAAAGAGGTTCAGAGACACTGAATTCGCTGACAGAGACGGCAGGCGCGATATCCTTGGCTGATCACGGAGATCGCGCAGGAATGGGCATTGGGAAGCTGTCATCCGGAGGAGTAACCTTAGGCATCCTCCCAGCGTGAAACCTGCAAGGGGTGGTTGCCAATCCTAGAGTTCGTGAACTCTGCCACTCCCTCTAGGACTATGCCCCCCGGGAGAGCCTCCCGTGCCCCCTTTTCCTGACAGGAGGGGACTGCTATTGGACACCTTGTCTCAGATGTCGTAGCCGGTCCGATAACTTAGGCCGACGTAGCTGAAAGAAAGAGGCGCTGGAGCCCTGCAGGGTGTGGAAGAAAGCGCCTTGGAGGAGTGAAAATGGAAGTCGACTTCCTCCGCACAACCGCTGTCTATGTCTCTGTTCCTGGGCACAAACAAACTCTTCCCAAGGATGGATGGGTGTCTGAGGTTGTCGACATCCACGGATGAGACACCCGAAAGGAAGCCCTCGGTCATTGCGTCCAGATGGTCCAACATCGACCTTGCCCGCAAGTTCGAAACTTGGCGACGAAACGCCAAGGTGCTTGAGCCCGAGAGGAGGAAAGTACCCATGACCTTCCTGTAGCTTCCTTGAACAAAACCTCGGGTCGCAACCGAGGAGGGAAAGGACCTGGTAAGCCCCTTTCACGAGACGGAGAAGAGGAAGGGGTAAACCAGTCACCCCTTGGCCGATGGAGAAATCTCGAACGGAAAGCTCCCTGGCAAAATCCTTCCAGGAAATGACGGGGAAGGGCTAACCCAGGTTCTGGGAAGAAGAATGTTGCTCAGACCTCCCTGAAGATTCTTCCTGCTCTTGCATGTGCCATGCTCTGCGTTTACGGGGTGAGGCCGTGTTCTAGACATACGCTCCAGAAGACTCGCCAGGCTGGCCATGCTGCGGAACCCCAACGGGAATCGCGAACGCAATCGCCCTGGCGCTCGCGCGATTATAAATCAAAGGTTTGCGCGTGGGCGAACGTGGAAGTGCCAATGCGCGGGCACGCAGGAACGCAAACGGAGGTGCGCGAAGGAGCGCAGAAATAGGGCGAGCGTGGTAGGAAGGGCGAGAGCTGGTGGTCGGCAAGCGATAACCCATAGGCGAGCAATGGATACTGCAAGAATTAAGTCGACGTTCGCGCGATGAAACACCGTCGGTCCGCGCGACGGGACACCGTCGGTCCGCGCGACGGGACACCGTCAGTCCGCGCGACGGGACACCGTCGGTCCGCGCGACGGGACACCGTCGGTCCGCGCGACGGGACACCGTCGGTTCGCGCGACGGAACACCGTCCGTGCGCGACGGAACACCGTCCGTGCGTGACGGAGCACCGTCCGTGCGTGACGGAGCACCGTCCGTGCGCGACGGAGCACCGTCCGTGCGCGACGGAACACCGTCCGTGCGCGACGGAACACCGTCCGTGCGCGACGGAACACCGTCCGTGCGCGACGGAACACCGTCCGTGCGCGACGGAACACCGTCCGCCCGCGCAATGGAATACCGTTGGTTCGCACGTGGGCGAACATTGGAGAGCATGTGCGCGGTCGCGCATGAGCGTAGGCGTGCAGGCACGTGGGCTTGCGGTCGCGTGGGCACGTGGGCGTGTTGACGCGCAGGCACGTGGGGGCGATGGTGAGTGCAGGCGGTCGGGAGACCAATGACGCGTAGGCGGGCGATGGCGCGTTGACGAGCGATGGCGCGTTCTGGCGAACGATAGCCCGTAGGCGAGAGAAGGCGCGTTGACAAGCGATGGCGCGTCAGCAAGCGATGGCGCGTCGGCAAGCGATGGCGCGTCGGCAAGCGACGGCGCGTTGGCGAGCGGTGGTGCGTTAACAAAACGCTAGCGCGCAGGTGAAGAATCGCGCGGGCGCATAGGCGATTGCCAACGCGAGAGAGACTAGTGATGGTTAGAACGCATCGCGCTAACAGAAGGCGGGCAGGTGCATCAGGTAGGTGAGTGCTGAAGCAAGCTGTTAATCAGGCGATCCTAGACGGTCAGAAAAAACCGTTGGCGCCCATTGGTGCGTGGCAGAAAAGGGCGCGCAGATGTGCGCTGGTGATCGAAGAAAGCTGGCGCACAGGACAGAAGTAAAGGTGAGCACTGGTGAGCAGGAGGAAGATCTACGGCAAGACTCAGCTACCGGAGATCGTGGTCCACAGCAGGCGAGCGCTAGATCGCTACTGATGGTGTCCAGGGAACTGACACGCATGGCAGATCGATGGCGATCGTTGACGCGTAGGAGATCGCTGACGAGAAGGCGAACGTTGACGCGTCTATGGTTGCTGGCGAGCTGGAGATCGCTGGCGAGCAGAAGGCAACGCGTGGAAGCCTGTGCGTAGAAGAAGAGTCCTTGTCCAAGACCTGAACCGAAGTTCTAGATCGCGAGGGCGAACGAGGGCGCACAGGGCGCGTAACAGGAACCAACAGGAACAGCAGAGATGATCATCATGAGAGCGCTGACGAACAGGAGAGCGCTGGCGAACAGGAGAGCGCTAGCGATCAGGAAAGCGCTGATGAGCAGGAGAGCGCCTGTGCGCTAACACTGAGCAGGAGAAAACACAGCAGAAGGGCGGGCAGGGGAACCCTGACACGCAAGGGAAGAACCCCCGTGGGAGGCAACCCTTTGCCCCGAAGGGATCGTTGTCTGTCGGGAGACTGATGTCCGTCGGAAGACCGTTGTCTGTCCGTCGGGAGACCGATGTCTGTCGGAAGACCGTTGTCCGTCGGAAGACCGTTGTCCGTCGGGAAGACCGTTGCCCGTCGGAAGACGAGGTCAGACTGCTGTCCATCTGCACCAGGGGCGAAGATCAAGAAGAAGGAGTTGTAGGCTGCATACGGAGATTCGAAAAGGCGCCTCTTAGTACCCTTATAGGGAGAAGGGAGGCCCTTACGACGTAGCGGACGGTGAGCCTTACGGCGAAGGAGGCCAACAGCAACAACAGCAGAAGAGTCCTCCGAAGAGGAGTCTCTATGAGTGTACTCTCTCGCGAACGAAAGAGAAACACTTCGTAGAAGAGACGGGTCAGCCAGTGACCTAAAAGGAGCAATCCTCCGAAGAGGGGCTCCTGCAGTTGCCCAGCCCCTTGAGCGTAACTGCAGGTGCGACCGCTCAGCCCCAAGAGCATAGTCGCACGAAAAAAAGGCAAGAGAAGAACCCCCCAAAGGAGGAAAAACTCAAGCCTGGACAGGAAAAAAAACTTCCCTCGGAAGGAAAGTTACCCACCCAAGGAGGCGAGCCTCCTGAATGTTCTAAAATGAACTGGAGAGCTGTCAATCGTCACGGGAGTACTTCCAGAAGAAGGAGACACGCCCCTGACGAAGATCTATAGGGGAGGCAGCAACAGCCGAAACCCCAGGCCTCAACAAGACAGCTCACTCCGTTGTCACATTACAGAAACGAACTAGATCGGTAACAATAAAAAAAATAAAACAAAATCATTAGTTAACATTCATTCCCCCGGGAAGGCTCCGAAGAGGAATCACAAGGGAAAGGAACACAAGAATTACACAACAGGCACGTGCTCTCACAACCACTTACACTCACGGAAGGAGAGCTGTAACCAATACAGAATTAACGGATTTTGAGCGAAGCGAAAAATCTATTTTTGGGTGAGATAGCCATGACGTCCTGATGGAAGGTTCCTTCAGTAGCTTCCTTGGGTATATTTGACTACAGGGATATTCCCAGAGAATCAAACTAAAGGTTATCACAGAATTCTAACTTCTGGTGCGAGTACCCTAAAGGTTTCCCTCTAGGATATCGAATATCAACAGAGGACACATGTATTAACACGCCACATAGCTATCTACACCCCATATAGAGTTAACACTTCAATATGGAAAGGTGGAGAATAACTGGGGAGCCGTTCCACAGTTACACTCGTCCGTGGCTGCTTTTGGTACTCGAAACGTAAACAAACGGGCGCCATTGCTGAATGACGTCACGTCCGTCCTCATCCTGAGGCCAGCTTCTTGCTAATCTCCATGATACAGCAGAACAGGGCGGGGCCTGAAAGGCTGGACTAGAATAGACGGGAGGGTCCATCAGGACGTCATGGCTATCTCACCCAAAAATAGATTTTTCGCTTCGCTCAAAATCCGTTTTTTGGGCTCAAGCCATGACGTCCTGATGGAAGTGTACCAGCGAATTAATGTATCGTGGAAATTTTCCCCTTTTTATGCAAGTGCCAAGGGCTTCGAATAGAGGTATGTAAAGTGTCCTCGCTAGAGTTTCCGTGGGGATCCAGCTTCCTGCCCCCCTGGCAGAGAAGTCCCAGTGGACCATACCAATATCTCGAAGTGATCATTGAAGGGCTACTCACCCTGCGGAGAGTTCGTGCAGGACTCGGAGACAAGACAGAAGGTTAATATTCGGGTAGAAACATTATCAAGCATAGGTAAGTGATGATAAATAATCACTACGCTCCTTGGAGGAGAGATCAATCTGGTCTCGAAGGCAGGACGAAGGTAAGTATTCGGGTAGGAATATTACACAGCATGGGTGAGAATATAATACAAGTAAATTTATATTATTCTTCTCATTCAAAAGGAAGGGGTTAAATGAAACTATGACAATCATATATTTCATAATAAATAATAGGAGCGGAGAGAGACGCACATGTAATAAAATACATTTTATTTCATAGATTGCAGATTATAGTGATAACAATTGCAATAATAAGTGTAAAGTTAATTTACAATAATAAAGAATAATGTACATAGAAAACAAAAGACTTCAATCTTGAATCTGAAAGAAATTTCACTTTTAGAAACACAAGTTCCAGAGGAACGTCAGTCTTTATCAAATAAAAACAAATCATGCCCTAGAGCATGTGGCACTCATGTGAAGTCTATGACATTTCACCTTGATAAGAACAGTCTATTAGAAATACTAAGTGTCCATTAAATCACTATGTATCTCAAGAGGGTCAACACAGGCACCCGTAGAGTTAAAGTCCCAAGTAACTCACTGTTCTATGCAGAGTTAAACGGCAGGTTTCAAAACACTACCTGCGGCTACCACGAAATGTTTAACTTCATGCACTTGCTTCGCGTAGTGTTTGAAGAAAACGTGCGACGATTTCCACCCTGTGAAGCTCTTGAGGCTTTCGAAATCCATGCTCTGGAAGAAATTCAGAGAAGACGCGACTTTTCTAGGATCATGACCTGCGGGTGTACTGTCAGGATCCGCTCTGCGAATGAAGTAGGTGATTTTCGCTCTTAGTTGTTTCAGTGACAGGTCACTACCCGATGTTTCTCCTTTGAAGAGTTGTCTTCCACCGAAGTCTGAAGTTCTTCGAAGATAGACCTTAAGACTCTCCACTGGGCATAGAGAGACATCTTCCTTAAGGGGGCAGATTCTCCAAGGGCCCCATCTCTTGGTGGGTAGTTCATTCTTTGTGAGAAACGTCGGATCAGGGAAGAGGGTAAGTTCTCCTGTATCTGCGAACAGGATATGACCCTCGTCTCTTGACAATGCCACTATTTTGCTGACTCGGGCTCCCGAGGCGAGAGCAAAAAGGAAGATAACTTTTTGAGTCAGGTCTTTTAGAGGGCACGAATCGTTGTCCAGGTTAGAGGCAAAATGGAGCACCTTGTCATGGGATCAGGAGATAGGTTTTGGCGGAGGTGCTGGGTGTAGTCTAGCGCATGCCTTTGGTAGTTTATTGAAGATATCACTGGACAGATCAATCTGGAAAGCGTACAGTAGTGGTCTAGTCAAAGCCGATTTGCAGGTGGAAATCGTGTTGGCTGCTAAGCCTTGTCCATGAAGGTGAATGAAGAAGGACATGCAAAAATCAATGGTGATTTCCGTAGGAATTTTTGCTTTGACGAACAAGACCCACTTTCTCCAGGAAGATTCGTATTGCCGTCGTGTGGATTCAGTCTTGTATTCCTCGAGGAAGTCTAGACTTTTCTTCGAGATTCCAAACCTTTTCTTTGCGGCTAAGGAGAGAAAATCATGAGATGAAGGTCCCTGACTTTCAGTGATGAAGCGAAGACAGTCGACTTCTGTACTTGTTGAGAGAGAACTGGGCCCGGTAGGGGGATCAGCGTGAGCTGCAGCTCCAGGACCAGAGGGTACCAAGTACTCCGGGGTCACTTGGGAGCCACTAGGGCCGCTGTCCCTTTCAAGGTTCTCAGTTTGGAGAGGACTTTCAGCAGAAGGTTGGGGGGAGGGAACAGGTATATCCTGGACCATCTGTTCCAATCCAGTGACATAGCATCCACAGCTTCTGCCTTGGGGTCCTCGTACGGGGCCACATATCGAGGAAGTTGATTGTTGTCGCTCGTTGCGAAGAGATCGATCTGAAGTTCCGGGACTTGGTGAGAGATGAAGGAGAATGATCTTGCGTCTAGAGACCATTCCGACTCTATTGGGCTTGTACGTGATAGAGCATCCGCCGTCACGTTGCGGAATCCTTGTAGGTGAACTGCAGACAGGTGCCATTTCTTCTTTTCTGCCAGACGAAAGATCGGAAGAAGTACCTGATTTATCTGGGGCGATCTCGAGCCCTGACGATTGAGACATCTGACTACCACCAAGTTGTCCAGAGTCAGACGGATGTGGATCGAGGGAGGCGGGGAGAGTTTCTTCAGGGTGAGAAGAACCGCCACGTCTTGAATAGGGGAGACCATGTTCCCTAAACCTGTCGTTGGTGGGAGTGACCTCCCCAACCCTCCAGTGAAGCGTCCGTGTGGATGTTGATCGATGGAGGTGGGTGTTGAAGAGGAATGGACCTTTTCAGGGCCTTTGCTTCCGACCACGGCTTTAATAGTAAGCGAAGTCTGTTTGGAAGCCGTCTCTTGAGGTCTCTTCGAGCGATGGATGCGAAACGTGTCCAGACTCCCGCGGCATCCTTTAGCTGTGCGCGAAGCACTGGGTTTGTCACAGAGGAGAACTGTAGAGAGCCGAGAACTTGTTCTTGCTGTCGTCTTGAGATCCGTTTGGATTTCAGCAGTCTTCTGACAGACCCTGCTATTTCCTTCCTATTCTTCTTCGGGATGGAAAGGCGGTGTGACTGAAGATCCCAATGGATTCCCAACCATTGGAACTTCTGAGCTGGAGTGAGGCGAGATTTCTCGGTGTTTATCTTGAATCCCAGATGCTCTAGGAACTGGGTGCCTTTGTTGCAGGCTCTTACACAATCTTCGGGCGATGTCGCCCAGACCAGCCAGTCGTCTAGGTAGGCCATCACTTGGACGCCGCGAAGGCGGAGCTGTTGGACGATGGCGTCTGCCAGCTTGGTGAAGATCTGTGGAGCCACGTTGAGCCCGAAGGGCATGGCCCTGAAGGCGTAACTTTTCCTTTGGAGTCGAAATCCTAGGTAGGAGGAAGCGTGATGATTTATTGGAACGTGCCAGTAGGCATCCGCCAGGTCTATGGAGACCGTGTAGGCCCTTTGAGGCAGAAGGGTCCTTATTTGTTGGAGAGTCAGCATCTTGAACTTGTTGTTCGCAATGAACTTGTTGAGAGGGGATAAGTCTAGAATGTCTCTGCGTTTGTCGGAGTCCTTCTTGGGAACGCAAAATAGTCTCCCTTGGAACCTGGTTGACTTTACCCTCCTGTTCACCTTCTTGTTCAAGAGTTCTAGGACGTATTCTTCCAGGAGGGGGGTTGACTGTTGGAAGAATTGCTGGAAGGGTGGGGGTGGTTGCGTCCAGCTCCAGCCTAGTCCCTTCTTGACGATGCTGTGTGCCCAGGGATCGAAGGTCGCAATCTCTTTCACCAGGGAGGAGGGAAAGAGATATTTACCCCAGATATTGGAGGAAATCAGCCTCCGGGGTTCGTGTTTTACCGTCGCGCTGGCAAACACGAATTCACGACAGGCTCTGCGAGCCTTAGCGAAGCTATACAGGTCCTTAGTCACCGTTGCCAAGTGTGTTTTGGCTAGGACCATGTAAAAGTCCTGGACTCTAGTGTCCCCGGATATAAGTTCAAGCTGTACCTGGAGGGACAGCGATGCGGCAAGCCTCTCCTTCGTATCCTGTTCCCTACGAAGGAGGTGATCATTTAGCCTTGGGAGGTCCTCATTGAACCGACGACCGGCTACGTCAGGCTCTAACTTCCTCACCGTGAAGGTTGACTGGACGTCTTTCCAGTGCCTATCATCGGGAGGAACGGTAAGGGAGAAGGGTCTGCACTCCTCCAGTGCAGGGCAAGGTTTCCCTTCCTCCACTGCTTTTAAGACCGCTGTGAAGGCCTTTTCGATAAAGGGGAAAGTCGCAGCATTCGGCGCAACGAAGGTTAGGTGATTCTTACTGAGCGCTGGCATCTTGGAGTTTGTGAAACCCCTACTCTTCACCGCACTGGCTAGCAGAGCCTGGGCCTTCGCGACATCGAACACGATTACTTCCTTCTCTTCCTTTGAGGCTGGTTTGGACCTGAGCCGGACGTAACAGTCCGGATAAGCCTCGAAGTTCGGGAAGAATTCCACTTCTTCCAACAAGATAGAGCCAACCTTCTCACTGATGAAGATCTTACCAGTCGTGATCGGCATATGCTCGGCATATCTCCATGGGTTAGTATCCGAGCAAGCGGGGAGGTCCTTAACCGAAATCCGTTTCGGTTGTTTAAAGTTGACTAGGGTAGACCGGAATTGCTCCTGGGTCTCTCAAAGTTTTCTTTCCATGAGGGCTTCAAGCATCTTGAAGACCTCCTGAGTGCCCGATGGAAGAGGGTCCGGGGTGGCGGAAGTCGAAGGAACAGGTTCCTCGGATGGTGCAGGAGTCGCTGCGGGAGTAAGAGTGGGAGCTACCTCGGACTCCGAATCAGGATATTCCACCTGATCTTCCTCATAGTCGAGCTCCTCGCCCAAGAGGTTCTTCTCCGTCTCTTCCGACATACGTTCCACGTTATCGGAATCCAAGTGGCACTCATGCATGGACTGGGCCATGACGATATCAGTTTCCACCACGAGCTGGACGGTGGGGATCTGATCACTGGGGATCACAGAGTCTTTAGATGCCTTTGGAAACAGCAAGGCCCTCAAATCTTCGCTGGCGAGATACGGTCCAGTGGCGTTCTTCTGGAAGCCACGCACCCACTTGCGTAGCTTCTCTCAAGCATTGTCCCTTGCCTCCGCTGAGGGAGGATCGTCGAACGCCTCGGCCAAACGACTCTTGCAGACTGTACAGTGCTGCGGGTCTCAGTTTTTCAGGTCGCCTCTCTTGGCGGCGCAGGGGGCGTGGGTCCGGCACGCCTTGTGCCCGTAGAAGTCCGGGCGCTTCACTCCACAGAAGTTGCTTTCGCACTTCATATACTCCTCCTGTAAAAGAAAGAGATCATGAGTACATGGAAGGCATAAGAATGACTTACATTACTCTAAAATTAAGATAACTTAATCTAAATTTTTAAGCATTAAAGTAATTCATAAGGTATTATAATGCCTGAGAGTAGTGAGCGGGAAAGGAAGTAGATAGACACATACTTGTGAATCCCGCCCAGTCGGTTACCGCAACCTTATCAGTAGGCAATTTTTTTTGTGGCCGAAGGTCACAAAACGGAAATCCATATGGATAAGCCGTGGTGGGTAGAAGCTAAGCCTCTAAGAGAAATTGCCCGCGAGGTGTAGCAGGGACTGAAACCACTCAGATCCCTGGGTAGAAGGGGAATAGAAGAACCCCTTATTAGATATAGGTTCCGGCAATCGGCTGCACTAAGACACAGAGAGTATGCTGGAATATTGTAATGTGCAAGCAGACAGCACAGCCACAATTTTAGATGGTAAGACAATACCTATACATGGAGGTGGCTAAGCCATCTGGCTGCAGTATGTTGGCTGTCGGCATGCTGTCGGCAGGTATGAGAAGGGGTGCATGTCCCTTAACGTCTCCAGGGGGTGCCGGCAGACCGACGGAACGCCGGAGGCCGGTTCTGCAGGGTGGAAGGCATCAAGACAGACACATTGAGTATCTAAATTATAATACCCTCGTGGCGACCGCCGGCACAGTGGCGGGTCCCCGGCAGGAGGCGGCGGCTCCGGCAGCCGACGGCTGACGGCCTGGTGAGCTTGGAACAATTCATAAGATAGATATGTATATGGTTGTATACCTAGACCGCCGGCAATCAATGCCGGCACGCCGGTGGCCGGCACGGAGGGTCGGTCAGCTGTTACTAGGTAAAATGGTGGGTGGGACGTCGGCTGTATTCCGACGGAAGGCGGCAGCCTCCGGCACACGGAAGGCTGACGTCTTAGAGGGGGAGGGCATCTTATGAAAGAATATCACCAGAGGCAAAGGCGGTATCGCCGGCGGTGGAGGCGGCAAGGGACCGGCACCAGGATAGATGGAGAGAAAGGTAAGGAGGGATGGAAGGGATAAGATCACATACCCTCTGGCATCCCTCCGGAGAGAGTGCACTCATGATAGGAGTAGATACTCCTAGCATCCGGCGGCAGGGGGCCGGCAGTCGGCCGGGTGCCTAGTGTAACCCAAGGGAGGGTTAGAGGGCACTCAAGAGGGGGAAACCCCCGCCGGCAACTACCCCCATAGAACGCTATGAAGGGTATGTGTACCAGAGCGGCCAGCTCAGCAGGAGAACAAGTTAGCCCTACCACTCCACCCAAGGGAGGAGTTGTAGGACTAAGGACAGATGTGTATAGGCAAGCCTACACCAATGGGATAGGTGGGGAGGGAGAAGATGAGGGGTCTTTCTATAGGGGAGACTCTGTACAAGAACGGCCACCAAGGAGAGGGAGAATGCTCCCTAACCTAGGTTAGGTAACCAGAATGAGAATGGTACAGGAGTACCGTCTCAAACTATAAAAGGACAGAATCAACCCCCAGAGCTTAACCTAGAGAAGGAGGGTTAACTCCTAGGCTAGGTAAGCTGAAAGACACATCGCAAGTTGCAGGGAGGAAGGAGTATCCCAACCAGGTGCAACTGAGGAAGGACAGAGCCGTTCCCTATTTCTCGGTCAAGACCCTAAGGGGGGATCATTCCCTTAGGGTAGACAGAGAAGCGATAAATACTCTGTTTTTGGGCTCGAGCCATGACGTCCTGATGGAATGTTCCTTCAGTAGCTTCCTTGGGTATATTTGACTACAGGGATATTCCCAGAGAATTAAACTAAAGGTTATCACAGAATTCTAACTTCTGGTGCGAGGACCCTAAAGGTTTCCCTCTAGGACAGTGTTTCTTAAAGTGTGGTCCGCGGACCCCCAGGGGTCCGTGGAATATTCCAAGGGGTCCGCAGATAATTTTTAATATCAATTTCAGTCAAATTTTCGGCCAAAACGTCCTAAATTCCTATTTTTGTAGCACCAAATCCTGATGGCTTTTTACCGTGGCTAAGTCACATTGGGATGGAAGTAATTTAAGTAATGCCGCCTTCCTCCCTTGGGGTGAAATCCTCAACGAAATTCCGAAAAAGACACACACAAAAAAAAAAAACTTTATTTAAGGCAGTGGTGTTTATGATTTGGCAACATTGTACTGACTGATGCCCGGTGGTGCGGCCGCCCGCCACATATCAGTTGACGTTAAGGCTTCTGTGAGGAACACACGGCAGTTGCTTGTGCTCCTCTTTGTAGGTAAGAAAATCATCTGGATGCTTATGACAACATACTGATTTTTTATATGCCATTTGTTAAACATTATAACCTACCTTTTTGAGATTAGAATTTCGAATACTAGACCTCGTGACCTCGCCAAGTTACTTGCAGGATAAACATCAGAAGACAGCCTAGCTTACTTTTTAGCATCAGGATAATGGATCTGTGGCTCAAGACAGGCTCACTTACAAAGAAAAAAACTGAATTCCAGAACAACAACCAAGACAGCACTGGCCTTAAAGAAGAAAGAAACGATGCTAACAGTGCAACTCAGATCAAGCTACTGGAGGCAGGCGCAGATGTCATGGACGAAGGGAACACTGCTGACACAAACCAAAGCAGTACAGATGCCTCGGTTACCACTGTAGGGCACAAGCAAACACACCAAGAAACAGCCAAAAAGAAGTGTAAATACTGCAATGATTACTTGAAACTTGGAATTTTTTGGCAAGGCAACAGTGAGGATCCTATCCCACAGTGTGTTTTGTGCTATGAAACATTAGCTAATGAGGCTATGAAACCCTCAAATCTCAGAAGACATTTCGAGTCCAGACATAAGGAATATGTGGGAAAACCCATAGAATTTTTTCAAAGAAAATGTAATGAACTTGATATTCACAGAAAAAAGGAAGCTTCATCTTTTTTTATATCTGGAGAAAATGCAAAGGACACTGAATCTTCATACAAAGTGTCATTATTAATTTCAAAAACAGGAAAGGCGCATTCCATAGGCAAGACTTTGGTCAAACCAGCAGCTAAGATAATGACAGAGATCATGCTTGGAGAAAAGGCTAGTAAAGAAATAAAAAAGATACCTTTGTCCAACGACACTGTCAAGAAAAGGATAACGTCAATGGCTGAAAATGTGAAAGTTCAGCTGGTATCACAATTACAGCAGAGTCTGTATTTTTCACTACAGCTGGACGAGTCCACAGATATAGGGAACGAGGCAAATCTTTTGTGCTTTGTTAGGTATATTTACTGTGGGGAAGTACATGATGAATTTCTTTTCTGTCGTCCTCTTCCTACAAACACAACAGGAGAGGCTATCTTTAATGTAGGTAACGATTTTATTGTCCAAAATGAACACTCCTGGTCGCGATGTGTTGGAATCAGCACAGATGGTGCAACTGCGATGACTGATAAACTAAGGGGCCTAGTGAGTCGGGTAAAAAGCATTGTACCACAGGTAAAGGCAGCACATTGTTGCATTCACCGTGAACAACTTGCTGTGAAACATATGCTTACCTGTCTTAAAACAGTTCTGGAAGAGGCAGAAAAAATTGTCAATTTCATCAAAGGGAAAGCACTGAACACCCGCTTATTCATAGTTCTGTGTGAAGAGATGGGAAGCGAATACACAAAACTCCTTTACCATACAGAGGTTCGCTGGCTGACACGGGGAAAAGTTCTTTCCCGTCTCTTTGAACTTCGTGAGGAAGTGCAAATTTTCTTGTATGAACGTCATGACCTCTATAATCGAATGCATGACACCTAGTGGCTCACAAAACTGGCATACCTGTCTGATATTTTCAGTACACTAAACGGATTGAATCTGTCTTTGCAAGGAAAAGATACTACCATCTTTAAAGTGCAGGACAAAATACAGGCAACACGAATGAAGCTGGACTTGTGGTGCGGCCGCATTGACCGCAAAGATTTTGAGTCTTTTCCTTCATTAGCAGATTTCCTGCTTACTTCCAAGGAAGAGCTAGATGGTGACACAACACAAGCTTTCAAAGCCCATCTGCAAGGCCTTCACTGAGAGTTAGGAAAATATTTTGAAGAACCAGACCTAAGTTTTGAATGAATTAGAAATCCATTTGTTACAGATAAAGTAGATATAGAAAAGGTCAGTGTCAACCTGTCATCAAAAGAGACTGATAATCTTGTCGAGATTGCAAGAAGTGGGACACTGAAGTCCCTATTCAGGGAAAGAAGTTTGGCCAATTTTTGGGCTAAGTCCAGCCAGAGTACCCTGGACTTGCAGAAATTACTTTGAAACACTTGATGCCGTTCCCAACAACGTACAACTGTGAAATTGGATTTTCTACACTGGTTGATCTTAAAACGAAGACGCGCAACCGAATCAATGTCGAACCCGACATGCGACTGAAACTCAGCAGACTGGAGCCAAATATTACAACAGTAGTGAGGCAGCAAAAACAGTATCATTCATCGCATTAAGTATGGTTGTGAGATATGAGGAGGAAGCGTTGCTGTTAAGTTCATGAAAATTTGAATGCAAAATTATCAATGTTGTGGAAATTATGTTAAGCAAAATATAAACATTTATGTTGAAGATAAGCCATTAATAAATAATTCAGTTGTAATTTCAGTATATTATGACCTGCAAACACTTTCAAACTCAAGAGGAAAATTATAATAATGAAGGGTCCGCTACATGAGTAATTTTAATAAAAGGGGTCCGCTGCACAAAAAAGTTTAAGAAACACTGCTCTAGGATATCGTATATCAACAGGGGACGCATGTATTAACACGCCACATAGCTATCTGCACCCCATATAGAGTTAACCTTCGATATGGAAAGGTGGAGAATAACTGGGGAGCCGTTCCACAGTTACACTCGTCCGTGGCTGCTTTTGGTACTCGAAACGTAAACAAACGGGCGCCATTGCTAAATGACGTCACGTCTGTCCTCATCCTTCAACCTGTAGCTCCTTGCTTTGGTCGGATTTCCCTTGAGTGCGATTTTCATCTTCTTAAATCGCCGTTATGTCGTTACCTTCAGCCTCGCCTTCTTCTGGAAAGTTGAGTACCAGGTCCCAGTATTGTTTAAATAAGCTCTAGCCGTAAAGTAACTTCTACTTTTCGTAAAATATTGTGTTTTGTGGCAGAGCTGTGCCGATCCCGGACGCGCCATTTTATGGCGTCGCTGTTCATTTTGCATGCTTTATTTAGTTAGCCAGAACAGCCTTATCCGGTCTCTTAACTAATTAATATTATTATTTATTTAGTCTTCATAGCTAGGAATTACTTATATCGTGTTTTAGCGCTCATCTGACTCGGTCGCCGTTCGACCCCATACTAGATCGCTAGCTTAGCCCCTAGGCTGGATAGCCTAGTGCTTGTGTTCATGCATGATATATACCAGTGTTCCTAGGTTAAGTTATAAAGATTGTGGCATTATTAAACATACTGTTAACTGTGATGTAAGTGTTTTTGCCTTCGGGGACCATATAGGGGACCGGGTTGAATGCGTATCTTTCCACCCTAACCTAAATGTAGGAACCCCTATATGCCCCCTAATCCCCTGCCTGCGGCATTCCCTCTGTGTGGCCATGCTTTCCCTTCTATATAGGGGAATCTTGTCTACAAACAGAGTATTTATCGCTTCTCTGTCTACCCTAAGGGAATGATCCCCCATTAGGGTTGCGACCGAGAAATAAGGAACGGCTCTGCCCTTCCTCATTTGCACCTGGTTGGGTTACTCCTTCCTCCCTGCAACTTGCGATGTGTCTTTCAGCTTACCTAGCCTAGGAGTTAACCCTCCTTCTCTAGGTTAAGCTGTGGGGGTTGATTCTGTCCTTTTATAGTTTGAGACAGTACTCCTGTACCATTCTCATTCTGGTTACCTAACCTAGGTTAGGGAGCGTTCTTCCTCTCCTTGGTGGCCGTTCTTGTACAGAGTCTCCCCTATAGAAAGACCCCTCATCTTCTCCCTCCCCACCTATCCCTTTGGTGTAGGCTTGCCTATACACATCTGTCCTTAGTCCTACAACTCCTCCCTTGGGTGGAGTGGTAGGGCTAACTTGTTCTCCTGCTGAGCAGGCCGCTCTGGTACACATACCCTTCATAGCGTTCTATAGGGGTAGTTGCCGGCAGCGGTCCAGCCGGCGGGGGTTTCCCCCTCTTGAGTGCCCTCTAACCCTCCCTTGGGTTACCCCAGGCACCCGGCCGACTGCCGGCCCCCTGCCGCAGCATGCTAGGAGTATCTACTCCTATCATGAGTGCACTCTCTCCGGAGGGATGCCGGAGGGTATGTGATCTTACCCCTTCCATCCCTCCTTACCTTTCTCTCCATCTATCCTGGTGCCGGTCCCTTGTCGCCTCCACCGCCGGCGATACCGCCTTTGCCTCTGGTGACATTCTTTCATAAGATGCCCTGCCCCCTCTCAGACGTCAGCCTTCCGTGTTCCGGAGGCTGCCGCCTTCCGTCGGCATACAGCCGACGTCCCACCCACCATTTTACCAAGTAACAGTTGACCGACTCTCCGTGCCGACCACCGGCGTGCCGGCATTGATTGCCGGCGTTCTAGGTATCAACCATATACATATCTATCTTATGAATTGTTCCAAGCTCGCCGTCGGCTGCCGGAGCCGCCGCCTCCTGCCGGCGACCCGCCGCTGTGCCGGCGGTCGCCACGAGGGTTTTATAATTTAGATACTCAATGTGTCTGTCTTGATGCCTTCCACCCTGCAGGACCGGCCTCCGGCGTTCCGTCGGTCTGCCGGCACCCCCTGGAGACGTTCAGGGACATGCACCCCTTCTCATACCTGCCGACAGCATGCCGACAGCCAACACACTGCAGCCAGATGGCTTAGCCACTTCCATGTATAGGTTTTGTCTTACCATATAAAATTGTGGCTGTGCTGTCTGCTTGCACATTACAATATTCCAGCATACTCTCTGTGTCTTAGTGCAGCCGATTGCCGGAACCTATATCTAATAAGGGGTTCTTCTATTCCCCTTCTACCCAGGGATCTGAGTGGTCTCAGTCCCTGCTACACCTCGCGGGCAATTTCTCTTAGAGGCTTAGCTTCTACCCACCACGGCTTATCCATATGGATTTCCGTTTTGTGACCTTCGGCCACAAAAGAAATTGCCTACTGATAAGGTTGCGGTAACCGACTGGGCGGGATTCACAAGTATGTGTCTATCTACTTCCTTTCCCGCTCACTACTCTCAGGCATTATAATACCTTATGAATTACTTTAATGCTTAAAAATTTAGATTAAGTTATCTTAATTTTAGAGTAATGTAAGTCATTCTTATGCCAACCATGTACTCATGATCTCTTTCTTTTACAGGAGGAGTATATGAAGTGTGAAAGCAACTTCTGTGGAGTGAAGTGCCCAGACTTCTACGGGCACAAGGCGTGCCGGACCCACGCCCCCTGCGCCGCCAAGAGAGGCGACCTGAAATACTGGGACCCGCAGCACTGTACAGTCTGCAAGAGTCGTTTGGCCGAGGTGTTCGACGATCCTCCCTCAGCGGAGGCAAGGGACAACGCTCGAGAGAAGCTACGCAAGTGGGTGCGTGGCTTCCAGAAGAACGCCACTGGACCGTATCTCGCCAGCGAAGATTTGAGGGCCTTGCTGTTTCCAAAGGCATCTAAAGACTCTGTGATCCCCAGTGATCAGATCCCCACCGTCCAGCTCGTGGTGGAACCTGATATCGTCATGGCCCAGTCCATGCACGAGTGCCACTTGGATTCCGATAACGTGGAACGTATGTCGGAAGTGTCCGAAGAGACGGAGAAGAACCTCATGGGCGAGGAGCTCGACTATGAGGAAGATCAGGTGGAATATCCTGATTCGGAGTCCGAGATCGCTCCCACTCTTACTCCCGCAGCGACTCCTGCACCGTCCGAGGAACCTGTTCCTTCGACTTCCGCCACCCCGGACCCTCTTCCATCGGGCACTCAGGAGGTCTTCAAGATGCTTGAAGCCTTCATGGAAAGAAAACTTTGAGAGACCCAGGAGCAATTCCGGTCTACCCTAGTCAACTTTAAACAACCGAAACGGATTTCGGTTAAGGACCTCCCCGCTTGCTCGGATACTAACCCATGGAGATATGCCGAGCATATGCCGATCACGACTGGTAAGATCTTCATCAGTGAGAAGGTTGGCTCTATCTTGTTGGAAGAAGTGGAATTCTTCCAGAGCTTCGAGGCTTATCCGGACTGTTACGTCCGGCTCAGGTCCGAACCAGCCTCAAAGGAAGAGACCGAACCGAAGGAAGTAATCGTGTTCAATCTTGCGAAGGCCCAGGCTATGCTAGCCAGTGCTGTGAAGAGTAGGGGTTTCACCAACTCCAAGATGCCGGCGCTCAGTAAGAAGCACCTAACCTTCGTTGCGCCGAATGCTGCGACTTTCCCCTTTATCGAAAAAGCCTTCACAGCGGTCTTAAAGGCAGTGGAGGAATGGAAACCTTGCCCTGCACTGGAGGAGTGCAGACCCTTTGTCACAAGTACTATTCACTAATTAATATATTTAAACACAAGCTATGCCATAGCACTTGAAGGTTCTTTTAGGTCTTTTAAATGATGTAGACGAAGTGGTGATAAACAAGTATAAGAGTTTTTTTTAAAGTTTTAATTATAACATTAGCTAAAAGAATACATAACATTTAATTGATAATAAAAGTGAATAATATGGAATAGTCACGTGGTTATAATAAATGACAAACGAACATCAAAGAACGGTGATCATTTCATTAATAATAATGTACGTAACAAATATAAATGATTGCTATCTGATTTTACCTTATATATATAAGCAATAGGTATCTTATTTAACAATAACCAAGTACAGTGAAAAGATAAAGAGTACACTCGCGACTACTGCCGTGCGGTCGGTCACTTATCCCTTGTGCATAAGGCCACAACCCTCAAACATGCTTTCGTGTCTTCGACAGGCCAATAAACACGCTCTCTCTCTCGATCATAGCGACCAGTGCACATTTTACGATTACCGTAACATTTACCATTTAACACCAAGCACCAATACTTCGGTGACGGTAAACAACCAACACTGACGAAGACCACTTTCAAGTAGGGCTGATATATAAAATCCTAGGTGGCAGGGATCTCGACCTCTTCCGCACAACAGCACCACGAATGCACTCCCGAGTTATTTCTGGTGATCCCCATTTCACCTCTGAAGAGAGAGAAACAGTAACTAAACAACTGTCCAAAACAAAATATCACAACCAATCTTCATGGTAACAAGACTTCGTTGGTAATAACAGTTGGGTCTTTAACTCGGCTTAACTCTGAAATCCCTATATACATACAAACATTACTTACTATGATTTTAAATATAGTAATAACCTAAATAATAAACAAATATATATAAGTACACGGTGACAATACCTCCCCCCTTAAAAAAAGAAAATAACAATTTTCTGTACTTGCAACTTATATATCAGTTTCACATCTGCTCAAATAATCAGCTCCAACATTCTCTGAGCCTTTTATAACTCTTATATTGAAGTGATATGGTTGTAGACTCAATGACCATCGCATTAATCTTGGATTTAATTCTCGAGCAGTTTGAAGATAAGCCAAGGGCTTGTGATCAGTCTCCAGAACGAAGGATCTTCCATACAAATAGACTGCGAACTTCTGTATCCCCCAGACTATGGCTAGGCACTCCTTATCCACGGCAGCATACTTAGTTTCCCTCGGTAGCAATTTTCTACTTTCATAGGCAATCGGACGCTTCACTCCACCCACTTCTTGCAGAAGTATGGCACCCAATCCAGCGTTCGAAGCATCTGTACGTAATACGAATTCAGCCTGCAAATCTGGAAGTAAAAGAATAGGCTTGGCAGCAATTTTGTTCTTAAGAGAAACAAACGCCCGGTCATGCATTTCATTCCACAAAAGGTTATTAGGCTGATTTTTCTTGGTAAGATCTGTAAGACAGGACGCGATGGTAGAGTAATTTGGAATGAATTTGCGATAATAACCGCATAATCCCAAAAATGAACGCAATTCCTTCTTGGTCCTCGGATGTTTTGCACCAACAATTTTCTCCACTTTATCTTTAATAGGCCACATTTTATTACCGCCTACAAAGTGTCCCAAATATTCAATTGAATACATGCCAAAGAAACATTTAGTAGGTTTAGCAGTTAGTCTAGATTTTTTAGTCTACTCAAAACTTCTTCCAAAAGATACAAATGCTCTTCCCAAGTTTTTGAATGAATTATCAAATCATCTAGAAAAAAACTCACACCCTCTAAACCTGCAAATAAACTTCTCATCATCTAATTGAAAGTGGCTGGGGCATTCACAAGCCCAAATGGAAGCACTTTAAACTGGTACAGTCCTAAATCTGTTTGAAATGCAGTATACTGTTTACTATCCTCATCCAAAGGAATTTGTCAATATCCGCGGGATAAATCCATCTTAGAGAAATATATACTTCCAGTTAAGCTGGCAAATATCTGATCAGGGTCACACATAGGCTCACTATAAAAAATAGTTAAGGCGTTCAATCTTCTAAAATCTAGACAAATTCGCTTTGAGTTATCAGGTTTCGAAACCACTACCATAGGGGCTGAATATGGAGAACTTGAAGGCTCAATAATATCCAAAACTTTCATAGAATCTATTTCTGAATTCACATCTCTGCGTAAAGCATAGGGAATTTTGTAGGGTTTTACTTTAACAATTTCTTCTCTTACCAACCTGATTTGGTGTTTGATCACGTGAGTGCGCCCGGGAATGTCCGACATTACCTCTCTGTAGCGGCTAAGGAGAGCTTCCAGATTCTGCTTTTGATTTTCCTGCAATTCCTTATTCAGATTGGCTTGTTCCCAAGTAGGTGAAGGTCCAGTATCAGGCACTAGTAGGGGTGAGAAATCCTCCTGTGGATCCTCCTCGACCACTGCAATTGTACCTCCACTTTCTCGAACTTCTACAGAAGTTTTATTCCTAGGAATGTAAGCTTTAAGCAAGTTAGCATGATAAAGTTTCCTTTTCCCATTTATTTGAATTTCATAATCCATCTTCCCCCTCACACCAACAACAGGAAAAGGACCCTTCCACTGAAGTAACAATTTATTATTAGCCTTGGGTAATAGTAAGAGAACTTCACTGCCAATTTTAAATGTTCTATTTTTAGCCTTTTTATCATAAAAGAATTTATATTTACCTTGCGACTTCCTCAATTCCTCTTGGGCCAACTTACAAGTTTCTTCTAATCTTTCTCGAAGGTTGAATACATAATCGTAAGTAGTTCTTACCTCTTCCTCATTTCTCTCCTTATCCCACAAATCTCTCAGAATAGCTAAAGGGCCACGCACCGTTCGCCCGTATAATAATTCAAAAGGGGAAAACCCCATGCTTGCTTGTGGAGATTCTCGGTATGCAAAGAGAACTGCCGGCAGGTATCTATCCCAAGTAGTAGGTTGTTCAGCACACATCTTTTTAATCATAGATTTCAACGTTCCGTTGAACTTTTCAACTAGCCCATTCGCCATCGCATGATAAGGGGTTGTAGGAAGATGCTTGATTGACAAAAGACCTCTAACTTCGTCCATCATCTGCGATGTAAATTGACTGCCTCTATCAGTCACCATTTCTTCAGGAATCCCAACTCTGGAAAAGAAACTCAACAAGGCATCAGCTACACGCTCAGTTTCGATAGATGGTAAGGCTAATGCTTCAGGGTATCTGGTTGCATAATCAACCATGGTCAGGATATATTTGTTACCAGAACTACTTCTTGGCAAAATAGGTCCTATCAAGTCAACAGCAACACGTTTAAAAGGAGTGTCAATGAGCGGTACCTCTCCCAAAGGTACTTTTCCAACTTTTCCTTTAGAATAAGTTTTGTGACAAATGTCACACGACTGACAGAATCTCTTTACTGCTGCCCCAATACCTGGACAGTAAAACTCCTGCCTTATTCTACCTAAGATCTTCTCAGCACCCAAATGACCTCCAAGTATTCCTTCATGTGCCATGCTCATCACACCCTCTCGAAGCTTAAATGGTAATACTAGTTGCTTGTGTTCAATACCTCTGTCTGAATATATTCTGAACAATAATCCTCTCTCCAAAACTGCCTTACCTTTTCCATCTCTAGTAATAGCTTTACCAGTTCTTGCATCATCTCGCAGAGATCTTAAGCTTGGATCCTCTTCTTGCTCTTTCTGAATTTCCTTTGAATCCATGTCCCAAGAAATCTTAGAGTCTGACGTTTTCAGCTTTTGGAATGCCGATTTAGATGTCTTTGCCCCAGCTCTCGTTAATACAGCGCCGGATGTGGGTTCCTCCAACCTTGTTGCTCCAGGAATGTTGCCTATAATGAGATCATAAAGAGGGTCCTCCATGCACACAGCAAGGGTAGTACCCGTGAAAAATGGCGATTAAATATATATTTCAGCCAAAGGATAAGTTTCTACAAGATTCTTGTTCATATATCGAATCCTACTGTACTTACCAGTAAAACATTCAACAGGCACCAAGTCTTTTTTAGCTACGACAGTTGTACAACCAGTGTCCCTCAAAACTATCACTGGGTTTCCGTATAAACTACCCTCCTTGACAGGCATATCAGAAGCAACACTTGCCCACTCAGTATGATCATTTTTAAACACTTCATTATTTATATCCGCAACAGGATCCTTAAAATTACCTTTACGGCCCTTTTTGGTCCAACAAACAACTTCTCCTGCTGCAGCATGACCACTTTTCTTGGATCCTTTTGCATGAAATAAACCTCCATGAGCTTGAACATAACTTTCAGCTAAATCAATCATTTTGTTAAACGATAATGGTAATCGCTCTCTCAGATGTACCTGCAACTGCCTGCCACAACTCTGCAAAAATTGCTCCATAAGAAATAAATCAGTTAAGCCTTCACAAGTCATTTCACACTTCGACATTTCAATCCACCTCTTCAAGAGATGTCTTAATCTAGACACAAACTGTTGAACTAGCTCATTCTTCTGAGGTTTAACTGACCGAAACTTTACTCTGAAACCTTCCTCAGTACAATCAAATCTTTTCATAAGTGATTCAGAAACCTTATTATAATCCAAAGCATCCTCAGGTGAAAGTTTAACGTAAACTTCCAAAGCTGCACCCTTTAAATGTGAACTTAGAATTATAGCCCAATCCTCTTTAGGCCACTTAGCTGCACTGGCAAGAACTTCAAACCTCCTAAGATATGCATCAATATCATCTTTGTTTTCATCAAAATCAGGAATAGAAGGACCTTTAACTTTTACTCTTACCTGGTTACCTTCAGTGTCGGAGCCTCCGGTATTAACTGGCGAGTTCTTTATTTCTTTTTGCAGTTTCAATTTCTCAATCTCCCGTTTTTGCAAACATTCTTGCATATTATACAAACTAATCTCATGAGCTCTATCTCTCTCACTTTTTTTCACGTTCATATTCACGCTCCTTTTCTTTCTCTATGCGTTCCCTTTCTCTTTCCTCACGAGCAGCTTCTAGTTTTTCACGTTCTAATTCTCGTTCCTTATTTCTAATATCCCTTAAAGCACTTTGTTCATCAATTACAAATCCTCTAAGATCTTCGCCTTCATAACCAAGCTCTTTTCCGAGAGCTGTTAATTCCGCGATAGAAGACATACTTGCAGACTGATTTTAAGATTACTCAATTTTAACACAATTTATCTTTTAAACCACTGTCTACATCCTATCACGGTCGCCAGAGGTCACAAGTACTATTCACTAATTAATATATTTAAACACAAGCTATGCCATAGCACTTGAAGGTTCTTTTAGGTCTTTTAAATGATGTAGACGAAGTGGTGATAAACAAGTATAAGAGTTTTTTTTAAAGTTTTAATTATAACATTAGCAAAAAGAATACATAACATTTAATTGATAATAAAAGTGAATAATATGGAATAGTCACGTGGTTATAATAAATGACAAACGAACATCAAAGAACGGTGATCATTTCATCAATAATAATGTACGTAACAAATATAAATGATTGCTATCTGATTTTACCTTATATATATAAGCAATAGGTATCTTATTTAACAATAACCAAGTACAGTGAAAAGATAAAGAGTACACTCGCGACTACTGCCGTGCGGTCGGTCACTTATCCCTTGTGCATAAGGCCACAACCCTCAAACATGCTTTCGTGTCTTCGACAGGCCAATAAACACGCTCTCTCTCTCGATCATAGCGACCAGTGCACATTTTACGATTACCGTAACATTTACCATTTAACACCAAGCACCAATACTTCGGTGACGGTAAACAACCAACACTGACGAAGACCACTTTCAAGTAGGGCTGATATATAAAATCCTAGGTGGCAGGGATCTCGACCTCTTCCGCACAACAGCACCACGAATGTACTCCCGAGTTATTTCTGGTGATCCCCATTTCACCTCTGAAGAGAGAGAAACAGTAACTAAACAATTGTCCAAAACAAAATATCACAACCAATCTTCATGGTAACAAGAATTCGTTGGTAATAACAGTTGGGTCTTTAACTCGGCTTAACTCTGAAATCCCTATATACATACAAACATTACTTACTATGATTTTAAATATAGTAATAACCTAAATAATAAACAAATATATATAAGTACACGGTGACACCCTTCTCCCTTACCGTTCCTCCCGATGATAGGCACTGGAAAGAAGTCCAGTCAACCTTCACGGTAGGGAAGTTAGAGCCTGACGTAGCCGGTCATCAGTTCAATGAGGACCTCCCAAGGCTAAATGATCACCTCCTTCGTAGGGAACAGGATACGAAGGAGAGGCTTGCCGCATCGCTGTCCCTCCAGGTACAGCTTGAACTTATGGCCGGGGACACTAGAGTCCCGGACTTTTACATGGTCCTAGCCAAAACACACTTGGCAACGGTGACTAAGGACCTGTATAGCTTCGCTAAGGCTCGCAGAGCCTGTCCTGAATTCGTGTTTGCCAGCGCGACGGTAAAACACGAACCCCGGAGGCTGATTTCCTCTAATATCTGGGGTAAATATCTTTTTCCCTCCACCCTGGTGAAAGAGATTGCAGACAAGGCCGCCACGGAGAACAGGAACCTTCTCCATAAGTGGGGCATGTCGAGAAAAAGGAAATCCTCTCAGGACGATGGCCCTCAACCTAAGAGGAAGTTTCAGAAACCGAAACCCCAGCAACGTCAACAGAGACGGCAGTTTCCGGGTTCCGCTACTCCCCAAGTGGCCGCAGAGCCACAGCAGACCTTTCAGTTGGTCCCCCAACCGGTGGTGTCGCAATCACCGGTCTTTACCCCTGCATTTGAGCAACAGGCTACTACCTTTCGTCCCAGAGGTAGGGGCTCATACAGAGGTTCCGGCAGAGATTCGTCTCGCCGCCCCTCCAGAGGCAGAGGAGGAAGGGGAGCTAGAGGCCGAGGTGGCAAACCCTCGGGACACCAGAAGCAATGAAGTGGGAGGAAGACTCTGTCAATTCCAGGATCGTTGGACCTTCGATCCCTGGGCACACAGCATCGTCAAGAAGGGACTAGGCTGGAGCTGGGCGCAACCACCCCCAGCCTTCCAGCAATTCTTCCAACAGTCAACCCCCCTCCTGGAAGAATACGTCCTAGAACTCTTGAACAAGAAGGTGATCAGGAGGGTAAAGTCAACCAGGTTCCAAGGGAGATTATTTTGTGTTCCCAAGAAGGACTCCGACAAACTCAGAGTCATTCTAGACTTATCCCCTCTTAACAAGTTCTTTGCGAACAACAAGTTCAAGATGCTGACTCTCCAAAAAATAAGGACCCTTCTGCCTCAAGGGGCCTACACGGTCTCCATACACCTGGCGGATGCCTACTGGCACGTTCCAATGAATCATCACGCTTCCTCCTACCTAGGATTTCGACTCCAAAGGAAAAGTTACGCCTTCAGGGCCATGCCCTTCGGGCTCAACATGGCTCCGCGGATCTTCACCAAGCTGGCAGACGCCATCGTCCAACAGCTCCGCCTTCGCGGCGTCCAAGTGATGGCCTACCTAGACGACTGGCTGGTCTGGGCGACATCGCCCGAAGATTGTGTAAGAGCCTGCAACAAAGTCACCCAGTTCCTAGAGCATCTGGGATTCAAGATAAACACCGAGAAATCTCGCCTTACTCCAGCTCAGAAGTTCCAATGGTTGGGAATCCATTGGGATCTTCAGTCACACCGCCTTTCCATCCCGAAGAAGAATAGGAAGGAAATAGCAGGGTCTGTCAGAAGACTGCTGAAATCCAAACGGATCTCAAGACGACAGCAGGAACAAGTTCTCGGCTCTCTACAGTTCTCCTCTGTGACAAACCCAGTGTTTCGCGCACAGCTAAAGGATGCCGCGGGAGTCTGGAGACGTTTCGCATCCATCGCTCGAAGAGACCTCAAGAGACGGCTTCCAAACAGACTTCGCTTACTATTAAAGCCGTGGTCGGAAGCAAAGGCCCTGAAAAGGTCCATTCCTCTTCAACACCCGCCTCCATCGATCAACATCCACACGGACGCTTCACTGGAGGGTTGGGGAGGTCACTCCCACCAACGACAGGTTCAGGGAACATGGTCTCCCCTATTCAAGACGTTTCACATCAACATCTTGGAGGCCATGGCGGTTCTTCTCACCCTGAAGAAACTCTCCCCGCCTCCCTCGATCCACATCCATATGACTCTGGACAACTTGGTGGTAGTCAGATGTCTCAATCATCAGGGCTCGAGATCGCCCCAGATAAATCAGGTACTTCTTCCGATCTTTCGTCTGGCAGAAAAGAAGAAATGGCACCTGTCTGCAGTTCACCTACAAGGATTCCGCAACGTGACGGCGGACGCTCTATCACGGACAAGCCCAATAGAGTCGGAATGGTCTCTAGACGCAAGATCATTCTCCTTCATCTCTCACCAAGTCCCGGAATTTCAGATCGATCTCTTCGCAACGAGCGACAACAATCAACTTCCTCGATATGTGGCCCCGTACGAGGACCCCAAGGCAGAAGCAGTGGATGCCATGTCACTGGATTGGAACAGATGGTCCAGGATATACCTGTTCCCTCCCCCCAACCTTCTGCTGAAAGTCCTCTCCAAACTGAGAACCTTGAAAGGGACAGCGGCCCTAGTGGCTCCCAAGTGACCCCGGAGCAATTGGTACCCTCTGGTCCTGGAGCTGCAGCCCACGCTGATCCCCCTACCGGGCCCAGTTCTCTCTCAACAAGTACAGAAGTCGACTGTCTTCGCTTCATCACTGAAAGTCAGGGACCTTCATCTCATGATTTTCTCTCCTTAGCCGCAAAGAAAAGGTTTGGAATCTCGAAGAAAAGTCTAGACTTCCTCGAGAAATACAAGACTGAATACACACGACGGCAATACGAATCTTCCTGGAGAAAGTGGGTCTCGTTCGTCAAAGCAAAAATTCCTTCGGAAATCACCATTGATTTTTGCATGTCCTTCTTCATTCACCTTCATGGACAAGGCTTAGCAGCCAACACAATTTCCACCTGCAAATCGGCTTTGACTAGACCACTACTGTACGCTTTCCAGATTGATCTGTCCAGTGATATCTTCAATAAACTACCAAAGGCATGCGCTAGACTACGCCCAGCACCTCCACCAAAACCTATCTCCTGGTCCCTGGACAAGGTGCTCCATTTTGCCTCTAACCTGGACAACGATTCGTGCCCTCTAAAAGACCGGACTCAAAAAGTTATCTTCCTTTTTGCTCTCGCCTCGGGAGCCCGAGTCAGCAAAATAGTGGCATTGTCAAGAGACGAGGGTCATATCCTGTTCGCAGATACAGGAGAACTTACCCTCTTCCCTGATCCGACGTTTCTCACAAAGAATGAACTACCCACCAAGAGATGGGGCCCTTGGAGAATCTGCCCCCTTAAGGAAGATGTCTCTCTATGCCCAGTGGAGAGTCTTAAGGTCTATCTTCGAAGAACTTCAGACTTCGGTGGAAGACAACTCTTCAAAGGAGAAACATCGGGTAGTGACCTGTCACTGAAACAACTAAGAGCGAAAATCACCTACTTCATTCGCAGAGCGGATCCTGACAGTACACCCGCAGGTCATGATCCTAGAAAAGTCGCGTCTTCTCTGAATTTCTTCCAGAGCATGGATTTCGAAAGCCTCAAGAGCTTCACAGGGTGGAAATCGTCGCGCGTTTTCTTCAAGCACTACGCGAAGCAAGTGCATGAAGTTAAACATTTCGTGGTAGCCACAGGTAGTGTTTTGAAACCTGCCGTTTAACTCTGCATAGAACAGTGAGTTACTTGGGACTTTAACTCTACGGGTGCCTGTGTTGACCCTCTTGTGATACATAGTGATTTCATGGACACTTAGTGTTTCTAATACACTGTTCTTATCAAAGTGAAATGTCATAGACTTCACATGAGTGCCACATGCTCTAGGGCATGATGTGTTTTTATTTGATAAAGACTGACGTTCCTCTGGAACTTGTGTTTCTAAAAGTGAAATTTCTTTCAGATTCAAGATTGAAGTCTTTTGTTTTCTATGTACATTATTCTTTATTATTGTAAATTAACTTTACACTTATTATTGCAATTGTTATCACAATAATCTGCAATCTATGAAATAAGATGTCTATTTTATTACATGTGCGTCTCTCTCCGCTCCTATTATTTATTATGAAATATATGATTGTCATAGTTTCATTTAACCCCTTCCTTTTGAATGAGAAGAATAATATAAATTTACTTGTATTATATACTCACCCATGCTGTGTAATAATCCTACCCGAATACTTACCTTCGTCCTGCCTTCGAGACCAGATTGATCTCTCCTCCAAGGAGCGTAGTGATTATTTATCACTTACCTATGCTTGATAATGTTCCTACCCGAATATTAACCTTCTGTCTTGTCTCCGAGTCCTGCACGAACTCTCCGCAGGGTGAGTAGCCCTTCAATGATTACTTCGAGATATTGGTATGGTCCACCGGGACTTCTCTGCCAGGGGGGCAGGAAGCTGGATCCCCAAGGAAACTCTAGCGAGGACACTTTACATACCTTTATTCGAAGCCCTTGGCACTTGCATAAAAAGGGGAAAATTTTCACGATACATTAATTCTCTGGTACACTTCCATCAGGACGCCATGGCTTGAGCCCAAAAAACGGATTTTGAGCGAAGCGAAAAATCTATTTTTGGGTGAGATAGCCATGACGTCCTGATGGACCCTCCCGTCTATTCTAGTCCAGCCTTTCAGGCCCCGCCCTGTTCTGCTGTATCATGGAGATTAGCAAGAAGCTGGCCTCAGGATGAGGACGGACGTGACGTCATTTAGCAATGGCGCCCGTTTGTTTACGTTTCGAGTACCAAAAGCAGCCACGGACGAGTGTAACTGTGGAACGGCTCCCCAGTTATTCTCCACCTTTCCATATCGAAGTGTTAACTCTATATGGGGTGCGGATAGCTATGTGGTATGTTAATACATGCATCCCCTGTTGATATACGATATCCTAGAGGGAAACCTTTAGGGTACTGGCACCAGAAGTTAGAATTCTGTGATAACCTATAGCTTAATTCTCTGGGAATATCCCTGTAGTCAAATATACCCAAGGAAGCTACTGAAGGAACCTTCCATCAGGACGTCATGGGTATCTCACCCAAAAATAGATTTTTCGCTTCGCTCAAAATCCGTTTTGTAGACAAGATTCCCCTATATAGAAGGGGAAGCAGGCCCACACAGAGGGAATGCCCGCAGGCACGGGATTAGGGGGCATATAGGGGTTCCTACATTTAGGTTAGGTTGGAAAGATATGCAATCAACCCGGTCCCCTATATGGTCCCCGAAGGCAAAAACACTTACATCTCAGTTAACAGTATGTTTAATAATGCCACAATCTTCATAACTTAACCTAAGAACACTAGTATATATCATGCATGAACACAAGCACTAGGCTATCCAGCCTAGGGGCTAAGCTAGCGATCTAGTATGGGGTCGAACGGCGACCGAGTCAGATGAGCGCTAAAACACGATATAATTCCTAGCTATGAAGACTAAATAACTAATAATATTAATTAGTTAAGAGACCGGATAAGGCTGTTCTGGCTAACTAAATAAAGCATGCGAAATGAACAGCGATGCCATAAAATGGCGCGTCCGGGATCGGCACAGCTCTGCCACAAAACACAATATTTTACGAAAAGTAGAAGTTACTTTACGGCTAGAGCTTATTTAAACAATACTGGGACCTGGTACTCAACTTTCCAGAAGAAGGCGAGGCTGAGGGTAACGACATAACGGCGATGTAAGAAGATGAAAATCGCACTCAAGGGAAATCCGACCAAAGCAAGGAGCTACAGGTTGAAGGATGAGGAGGGACGTGACGTCATTTAGCAATGGCGCCCGTTTGTTTACGTTTTGAGTACCAAAAGCAGCCACGGACGACTGTAACTGTGGAACAGCTCCCCAGTTATTCTCCACCTTTCCATATCGAAGTGTTAACTCTATATGGGGTGCGAGATAGCTATGTGGTGTGTTAATACATGCGTCCCCTGTTGATATACGATATCCTAGAGGGAAACCTTTAGGGTACTCGCACCAGAAGTTAGAATTCTGTGATAACCTTTAGTTTAATTCTCTGGGAATATCCCTGTAGTCAAATATACCCAAGGAAGGTACTGAAGGAACCTTCCATCAGGACGTCATGGCTTGAGCCCAAAAATAACAATTATAATTATGTAACTATGTAATTATGTAATTAAGTAATTTAAAAATGAATGAACACTAAAGAAAGAACGAAAACCCCGAAAGGAATCGTTCTACAAAGCTGAAGAATCAACAAATACAATTAGATTCATAAACTAATTGAGACAAAACGTACGGCGTAGCAACTCCCCCACACGGGAAGGAAGCTACAATGGCGTGTAAGTAACGTAGTAAAAGGGTGAACGACCTCAAGAGAGAGAGAGAGAAAAACCCAAGTCAAACTCGATCGCGACCCATGAAATTACACCATGGTGGTCTAACTGCCGGGGGCTCCACGGAGATATCGTACACTACACACACTAGCACAAACTCTGAATAGGAAGCTTAATGATTTCTATACTCAGATATATACATAAACATGAGAAAATGTTTACATATATATTGAGTAAAAGAAAAGTAAGTGATTAAGTAAAGACAAAACAAACAATGGCTGCCAAGCGAGGACAAAGACAGAGACGTCTGTCCATGTCCGAGCCAAAAGTGAAAGTGGAGCATTCACCGGTGTGTGAGGGGGGGCGGGAGGGGTAGCTAGCTACCACTCCCCTACCCCGCCGCTAACTAGCGCGGGGGTAATACACCCTCGTTAAATTCTAATGGCTCGCCATTTCAGCTACGCTAAAAGGTAAACCCAATGTAAATAGCGTGGTTTGTATTTCGGTTACGGAACAACTTTCCTTTTGGTCTTTAGAACTAGAGAAACTTGATGTTACCGTTATACATCAATCAGCTGATCATGAAATATGTCAGTGCTTCCTGGCCCCTACAGGGAAGAGTCTGGGTAGACTCGAGGAAAAAACCAGAGGATTGTGAGTTCAAGGAACAATCTAGCAAACAGTTCGTATATTAGTGTCATCATATACGTAAAGCATAGTCTGTATACTGTAAGGATGGTATTGGTCTGGACAGGTTACTGTACCTCCCAGGTCTGTCGATAAAGAGACGGACAGGTTTATATACGTGTAGGAACCCTTAAACAGTAAAATGAACAGTCTAGTACTATAAGATCTTACCTGTTTGCTTGGAACAATATGAATCTTAGTTTCAATATTTACTTAAATATCAAAAGAGTCAAGGATGCTCTGACTTATACATACACTGGAATATTTGGTGCGAAAGAGACGCAAAGATTCATTCTATTGTTTATTACAAAAATAGAAATCATGGTTGTATTCAATTACAATGTATGCTGAATAATTCTGCATAAAAGCATAAACAGTAATAACAGAAATAAATAGGGTTTTCCCGAAAAGGAAACATTAGCCACTCTAAGGGAAATATAAAAATTTCACTATAGGCTACATTCTGTTGTTACTAGGAACACTGTGCATATAAGAATGCCTGGCACTTGTGTCAGTCTATTATGCTTAATGTCACTTGTGTAGGGAGAACAGTCTATAGTGTCATCACTTAAACACAAAACTCAACATGATATGCCTTACGTGTCTATCATGTACACCCTTCACTATAAGTCCCAAATAGTGCACTGTTCTTCGCAGTAATCAAGCGGCAGGTTTTATTACACTGTCCGCCGCCACCACATGAAATTTAATTTCTTGTAATTGCTTTGCGTAGTGCTTGAAGAAGACCCTCGAGGACTTCCATCCAGTATAAGCATGAAGGCTTTCAAACGACATTGTTTGGAAGAAATTCAGAGACAAGGCACCTTTTCTCGGATCATGACCTGCGGGTGTACTGTCTGGATCCGCTCTGCGAAAAAAGTAGGTGATTTTCGCTCTTATCTGTTTCAAGGATAATGTTGAACCGGAAGTCTCTCCCCTGAAAAGCTGACCTCCCTTTAAGTCTGAAGTTCTACGAAGATAGAACTTTAGGCATTCCACTGGGCAGAGGGATGCTTCTTCCTTCAGAGGGCAGATTCTCCAGGGACCCCATCTCTTAGTGGGTAGCTCGTTCTTGGCGAGAAACGTCGGGTCCGGAAAGAGGTTCAGTTCTCCGTTGGCTGTGAACTGAATGTGGCCATCATCCTTCGAGAGGGCCACTATTTCGCTAAATCTGGCTCCCGAGGCTAGCGAGCAATCCTCATTGTTCAGAGTTGATGCTAAATGAAGAGCTTTGTCCAAAGACCATGAAATGGGCTTAGGAGGAGCTGCGGGCCGAAGTTTAGCGCAGGCTTTAGGGATCTTGTTGAAGATTTCGGTGGAAAAGTCTACCTGGAAGGCATAAAGCATTGTTCTGGCCAGGGCAGATTTACATGTAGTAACCGTATTGGCTGCTAAACCTTGTTCATGAAGATGGATGAAGAAGGACAAACAGAAATCCGTAGAAATCTCCTTAGGTTTCTTCGCCTTGACGAAGGCCATCCACTTCTTCCAGGAAGACTCATATTGTCTTCTTGTTGACTTTGACTTGTATTCTTCTAGGAAGATAATACTGTCCCTAGAAATCCCGAACCCATTCTTGACCGCTAAGGCGAGAAAATCATGAGATGAAGGTTCTGGGTTTTCACTGATGAAACTGAGACAGTCAATTTCTCCACTTGCTGATTCAGAACTGGGTCTGGCAACGGGATCAGCTTCAGGCGTAGTTCCGTTACCAGGGGGAACCAAACGCTGTTGGGCCACTTGTGGGCTACTATTGCTGCTGTCCCCCGAAAGGATCTCAGTTTGTCGAGGACTTTTAGCAGAAGGTTGGTTGGAGGGAATAGGTAGATCTTGGACCATCTGTTCCAATCTATGGACATCGCATCCATTGCTTCCGCTAGAGGATCCTCGTACGGGGCTACGTACCGGGGTAGCTTCTTGTTGTCGCTCGTTGCGAAGAGGTCTATCTGCAGTCCTGGGACTTTGAGTAAGATGAAGGAGAACGATCTTGCGTCTAGGGACCATTCTGACTCTATCGGATTGGTCCTGGATAGAGCTTCCGCTGTCACATTGCGGAACCCTTGAAGGTGGACTGCTGACAAGTGCCATCTCTTCTTCTCCGCTAGCCGGAGTATGGCTAGTATCACTTGGTATATGCGAGGCGATCTCGAGCCCTGTCGGTTTAGGCATCTCATTATGACTTCGCTGTCTAGAACCAGACGGATGTGGATTGAGCAGCGGAGTTTATTTCTTTAGGGAAAGAAAAACTGCCATGGCTTCCAGGAAATTGATGTGGAAGGTTTTGAAGAGGGGAGACCAGGTTCCTTGGACTTTCCGATGATGAGAGTGACCTCCCCACCCCTCTTTCGAGGCATCCGTGTGAACGGTGACTGACGGTGGAGGTGGTTGTAAAGGAACCTTGTTCTTTAGTTTTTTGGCCTCTGACCATGGCTTAAATAGGGATCGCAGACGATTTGGTATCGGTCTTTGTAGATCTCTTCGAGCGTTTGATGCGTATTTTCTCCAGACTCCTGATGCATCTTTTAATTGTGCTCTCAATACTGGATCTGTCACTGAGGCGAACTGGAGAGACCCCAACACTCTCTCCTGTTGCCTTCTTGATATCCTTGTGGACCGAAGAAGGCTTTTGACAGATCCTGCTCTCTCTTTCCTTTTCTTTGATGGAATGGAAAGGCAGTGCGACTGCAAGTTCCAGTGGACGCCCAGCCACTGGAACTTTTGAGCTGGAGACAGTCGAGATTTTTCCAAGTTGATCTTGAATCCCAAGTGTTCCAGGAACTGGATCACTTCCTTGGAGGCTTGCCTGCACTCTTCTTCGGATGCTGCCCACACCAGCCAGTCGTCCAGGTAGGCTACCACCTGGATTCCTTTTAGGCGTAGTTGATGAATGACTGCATTCGCAAGCTTGGTGAATACCCTTGGAGCTATGTTTAGTCCGAAGGGCATGGCTCTGAAAACATACTGTCTTCTTTGTAGTTTGAATCCCAGGTAGGGGGAAACTTGGCGGCTTATCGGAACGTGCCAGTACGCATCCATCATGTCTATGGAGACTGTGTATGCGCTTTTTGGCAACAGAGTCCTGATGTGTTGAAGTGTCAGCATTTTGAAATTGTAGTTCACTATGAACTTGTTGAGTGGTGACAAGTCCAGAATTACTCTGAGCTTTTCCGAGTCCTTCTTCGGAACACAAAATAGCCTTCCTTGGAATCTGACAGACTTCGCCTTCCTTATAACTCTTTTGCTCAAGAGTTCCTGAACATATTCTTCCAATATGGGGTTTGAGTGTTGGAACAATTGAGGGAAGGTTGGTAGAGTTGAGCTCCAACTCCACCCTAGTCCGTTCTTGATTAGGCTGTGGGCCCAGGGATCGAAGGTCCAACGATCCCGGAAGAAGAAGAGTCTCCCTCCTACCAGTAGCATCTCACTTTGAGTGCCGGGTGGAGGATTTACCTTCTTGGCCACGTCCACCCTTGTTGCCCCTACCTCTGAAGGGGCGTCTGGAGGAACCTCGAAAAGAACCTCGAGATTTCGGCCGAAAGGTCGTAGACTGCCTTTCAAATACTGGGGTGAACACTGGTGACTGAGTCGCCAGTGTTTGGGGCACCAGTTGGAAGGTGGTGGGTGGTTGTGCCACTGTCTGGGACACCGTGGCCACGGGAAGCTGTTGCTGTTGCTTAGGCCGAGAGGGCAATTTAGGTCGTTTTGGTCTATTCTTCGGCTGGGGACCCACGTCAGCTGAAGATTTTCTTTTAGAGGACGAGCCCCATTTTGAGAGAAGGTTTCTATTCTCTGTGGCAGCTTTGTCCACGACCTCTTTGACCACTTCACTTGGGAAGAGGTCTTTTCCCAAGATGTTAGAAACTATCAGCTTCCTTGGTTCGTGTCTCACCGCAGCCGAGGCGAACACGAACTCTCTGCAAGCCCTTCGGGCTTTAATAAAGTTGTACAGGTCTTTTGTTACTGTCGCCAAGTGGGATTTGGCGAAGACCATGTACATGTCCGGGGTATCTAGGATGCTTGCCATTGTCTCCAGGCCAGTCTGCAGAGACAAGGAAGCAGCGTTCTCATCCTTTCGCCTGTAGCTTCTTTGCTAAGTCGGATTTTTCCCAAGTGCTTACTTTATCAGCTTACATCGCCGTTATGTCGCTACCTTCAGCCTCGCCTTCTTCTGGAAAGTTGAGTACCAGGTCCCAGTATTGTTTAAATAAGCTCTAGCTGTAAAGTAACTTCTACTTTTCGTAAAATATTGCGTTTTGTGGCAGAGCTGTGACGATACCGGACGCGCCATTTTATGGCGCCGCTGTTCATGTTGCATGCTTTATTTAGTTAGCCAGAACAGCCCTCTCCAGTCATTTAACTAATTAATATTATTAGTTATTTAGTCTTCATAGCTAGGGAATCTTTATATCGTGTTTTAGTGCTCATCAGACTCGGTCGCTGTTCGACCCCATACTAGATCGTTAGCTTAGCCCCTAGGCTGGACAGCCTAGTGCTTGTTTTCATGCATGATATATACCAGTGTTCCTAAGTTAAGTTATGAAGATTGTGGCATTATTAAACATACTATTTAATGTGATGTAAGTGTTTTTGCCTTCGGGGACCATATAAGGGACTGGGTTGATTGTGTATCATCCCCTCCTAACCTAATGTAGGAACCCTTATATGCTCCCTATTCCCCCTGCCTGCGGGCATTCCCTCTGGGTAGACTTGCTTTCCCTTCTATATTATTATTATTATTATTATTATTACTATCCAAGCTACAACCCTAATTGGAAAAGCAAAATGCTATAAGCCCAGGGGCTCCAATAGGGAAAAATAGCCCAGTGAGGAAAGGAAATAAGGAAATAAATAACTGAAGAGAACAAATTAACAGTAAATCATTCTAAAAAAAGTAACAACGTCATAACAGATATGTCATATATAAACTATGAACAACTTCAAAAACAAATATGTCATATATAAACTATAAAAAGACTCATGTCCGCCTGGTCAACAAAAAAGCATTTGCTCCAACTTTGAACTTTTGAAGTTCTACTGATTCAACAACCCGATTAGGAAGATCATTCCACAACTTGGTAACAGCTGGAATAAAACTTCTAGAGTACTGCGTGGTATTGAGTCTTATGATGGAAAAGGCCTGGCTATTAGAATTAACTGCCAGCCTAGTATTACGAACAGGATAGAATTGTCCAGGGAGATCTGAATGTAAAGGATGGTCAGATTTATGAAAAATCTTATGCAACATGCATAATGAACTAATTGAACGACGGTGCCAGAGATTAATATCTAGATCAGGAATAAGAAATTTAATAGACCGTAAGTTTCTGTCCAACAAATTAAGATGAGAATCAGCAGCTGAAGACCAGACAGGAGAACAATACTCAAAACAAGGTAGAATAAAAGAATTAAAACACTTCTTCAGAATAGATTGATCACCGAATATCTTAAGAGCCTTTCTCAATAAGCCAATTTTTTGTGCAATTGAAGAAGACACAGACCTTATATGTTTCTCAAAAGTAAATTTGCTGTCGAGAATCATGACTAAAATTTTGAAAGAGTCATACAAATTTAAAGAAACATTATCAATACTGAGATCCGGATGTTGAGGAGCCACCGTCCTTGACCTACTTACAATCATACTTTGAGTTTTGTTAGGATTCAACTTCATACCCCATAACTTGCACCATGCACTAATTTTAGCTAGATCTCTATTAAGGGATTCACCAACCCCAGGTCTACATTCAGGGGATGGAATTGATGCAAAGAGAGTAGCATCATCTGCATATGCAACAAGCTTATTTTCTAGGCCAAACCACATGTCATGTGTATATAGTATGAAAAGTAATGGGCCAAGAACACTACCCTGTGGAACACCGGATATCACATTCCTATACTCACTATGGTGCCCATCAACAACTACTCTTTGAGATCTACTACTTAAAAAATCAATAATAATGCTAAGAAACGACCCACCCACTCCCAACTGTTTCAGTTTGAAAACAAGGGCCTCATGATTAACACGGTCAAAGGCAGCACTAAAATCAAGGCCAATCATACGAACTTCACGACCACAATCAAGGGATTTCTGTACTGCATTGGAGATTGTAAGAAGGGCATCACATGCTCCAAGGCCTTTACGAAAACCAAATTGCAAACTAGGGAATGGATGATTACCTTCAGCAAACCTATTAAGACGTTTTGCCAGAAGACGTTCAAAAACTTTAGATAATATGGGAGTTATGGAAATTGGGCGGTAATCAGTGGGACTTGAGCTACCACAAACACATTTACATAGAGGAGTAACATTACCAATTCTCCAACAAGTGCTAAAAGCTCCTCTTCTTGCTAACTTGCGCAAAATAACAGATAACTTTGGAGCTAAGAAATCTGCTGTCTTTATAAAAAACAAAGGAAAAATACCATTTGGGTCTACACCTCCATAAGCATCAAGGTCCATCAACAGAGCTTTAATCTCACGAGATCGAAAAGCTAAACTAGTTAGTTTAGCCTCAGGAAAACAGGAATAAGGAAGTTCAAGTTTTTCATTACTCTGTTTACTGTCAAAAACATCAGCCAAAAGGGTTGCCTTTTGGGGAATATTGTCTACAACCAGAGTATTTATCGCTTCTCTGCCTACCCTAAGGGAATGACCCTCCCTTAGGGTCGTGCCTGAGATATTAGGAAGGGCCCTGTCCCTCCTCAGTTGCACCTGGTTGGGTTACTCCTTCCTTCCTGCAACTAGCGATGTGTCTTTCAAGCTTTCCTAGCCTAGGGGTTAGTCCTCCTACTCTAGGTTAAGCTCTGGGGGTTGACTCTGCCTTATTATAGTTTGAGACGGTACATTAGTACCGTTCTCGATCTGGGCTACCTATCCTAGGGTAGGGAGCGTTCTCCCTTACCTTGGTGGCCGTTCTCATGCAGAGTCTCCTCTTTAGAAAGATCTATTCTTCTCCCTCCCCACCTATCCCTTTGGTGTAGGCTTGGCTACACACCTCTGTCCTTAGTCCTACAACTCCTCCCTCGGGTGGAGTGGTAGGGCTAACTTGTTCTCCTGCTAGCTGGCCGCTCTGGTACACTTACCCTTCATAGCGTTCTAAGGGGGTGGTTGCCAGCGGCGGTCCTTCCGGCGGGGGATTCCCCCCCCCCTTGAGTGCCCTCTAACCCTCCCTTGGGTTACCACAGGCACCCGGCCACCTGCCGGCTCCCTGCCGCCGGATGTTAGGAGTATCCACTCCTATCATGAGTGCACTCTATCCGGAGGGATGCCGGAGGGGTATAGGATCTTAACCCTTCCATCCCTCCTTACCTTTCTCTCTTTCTATCCTGGTGCCGGTCTCTTGCCGTCTCTACTGCCGGCGATAACCTCAGGTGACATTCTTTCATAAGATGCCTCCCCCCTTTAAGACGTCAGCCTTCCGTGTGCCGGAGGCTGCCGCCTTCCGTCGACTTACCACCGACGTCCCACCCTTCGTTTTACCTAGTAACAGCCGGCGGACTTTCGGAGTCGGCCACCGCATGCCGGCATTGATTGCCGGTAATCTAGGTATACGACCATATACATATCTATCTTATGAATTGATCCAAGGCTCACCATGCCGTCAGCCTTTGGCTGCCAGAGCCGCCGCCCCCTGCCGACGACCCGCCGCTGTGCCGGCGGTCGCCACTAAGGTATTATCCTTATAGATACTCAGTGTGTCTGCCTTGATGCCTTCCACCCTGCAGGACCGGCCTCCGGTGTTCCGTCGGTCTGCCGGAACCCTCATGAGACGTTAAAGGACATGTACCCCTTCCCTGGCTGCCGGCAACATGCCAACAGTCAATATACTGCAGCCAGATGGCTTGGCCACTTCCATATAGGTAATGTCTTACCATCCAAGATTTTGGCTATGCTGTTTGATTGCACATTACAATAATTCCAGCATACTCTGTGTATCTTAGTGCAGTCGATTGCCGGAACCTACATAATAAGGGGTTTATCCTATGCCCCCTCTCCCCCAGGGATCTGAGTGGTCTCAGACCCTATTACACTCTGTGGACAATTCCTGTTAAAAGCCTAGCTTGGCTCATCCATATAGATTTCCCTCATTGTGACCTTCGGGCACAAAAGGAATTCTCTACGGATAAGGTTACGGTAACCGGCTGGGCGGGATTCACAAGTATGTGTCTATCTACTTCCTTTCCCGCTCATTAATCTGAAGCATTAAAATGTTTTTATAATTAAGTTATTTTTAATTTTAGATCAAGTTATCTTTAATTTTAGAGTAATGTAAGTCATTCTTATGCCTTCCATGTAATCATGATCTCTTTCTTTTACAGGAGGAGTATATGAAGTGTGAGAGTAACTTCTGCGGGGTGAAGCGCCCGGACTTCTACGGGCACAAGGCGTGCTGGACCCACGCCCCCTGCGCCGCCAAGAAAGGCGACTTGAAGTATTGGGACCCGCAGAGCTGTACAGTCTGCAAAAGTCTTCTTGTCGAGGCGTTCGACGATCCTCCTTCTGCGGAGGCAAGGGACATTGCTAGGGAGAAGCTACGCAAATGGGTGCGTGGCTTCCTGAAGAACGCCATTGGACCGTATTTTCCCAATGAAGACTTGAGGGCCTTGCTTTTCCCAAAAGCATCAAAAGATTCAGTGGTCCCCCGTGATCAGATCCCCAACGTCCAGATCGTGGTGGAACCTGATGTTGTCATGGCACAGTCCATGTGTGAGTGCCATCTCGATTCCGACAACCTGGAACGTATGTCGGAGGTGTCGGAAGAGACGGAGAAGAACCTCATGGGCAAGGAACTCGACTATGAGGAAGATCAGGTGGAATACCCTGATTCGGAGACCAAGGTCGCTCCTGCTCCCCCAGCAACTCCTGCACCGTCCGAGGAACCTGTTCTTTCGACTTTTGCCACCCCGGACCCTCTTCCATCGGCCACTCAAGAGGTCTTCAAGATGCTTGAAGCCCTCATGGAAAAGAAGCTACGAGAATCTCAGGAACAATTCCGGACGACTCTCGTCAGCTTCAAACAACCGAAAAGGATTTCGGTTAAGGACCTCCCTACCTGCTCGGAAGCTAACCCATGGCGATACGCCGAGCATATGCCAATTACAACTGGCAAGATTTACATCAGTGAAAGGGTTGGCTCTATCTTGCTGGAAGAAGTGGAGTTCTTCCCAAATTTCGAGGCTTATCCGGACTGTTACATCCAGCTCAGGTCCGAACCAGCCTCAAAGGAGGAGACCGAACCAAAGGAAGTTATTGTGTTCGATCTCGCGAAGGCCCAAGCTATGTTAGCTCAGGCGGTGACGAGTAGGGGTTTCACTAACTCCAAGATGTCGGCGCTTAGCAAAAAGCATCCAACTTTCGTTGTGCCAAATTCTGCGACCTTCCCCTTCATCGAAAAGGCCTTCACAGCGGTCATAAAGGCAGTGGAGGAAGGGAAACCTTGCCTGCACTGGAGGAGTGCAGACCCTTCTCCATTACTCTTCCCCCCGATGATAGGCACTGGAAAGACATCCAGTCGACCTTCACGGTAGGGAAACTGGAGCCTGATGTAGCCGGTCGTCAATTCAATGAGGACCTCCCAAGGCTGAACGATCACCTCCTTCGTAGGGAACAGGATACGAAGGAGAGACTCCCCGCGTCGCTGTCCCACCAGGTACACCTTGAACTCATGGCCGGGGATACTAGAGTCCCGGACTTTTATATGGTCCTAGCTAAGTCGCACCTGGCGACTGTAACCAAGGACCTATATAGCTTCACTAGGGCTCGCAGAGCCTGTCGTGAATTCGTGTTTGCTAACGCGACAGTGAAACACGAACCCCGGAGGCTGATTTCCTGCAATATCTGGGGCAAGTATCTCTTCCCATCTACCTTGGTGAAAAAGATAGTGGACAAAGCTACCATGGAGAATCGGATCCTTCTCCATAAGTGGGGCATGTCCCGCAAGAGGAAGTCCTCTCAGGATGATGGCCCTTAGCCTAAGAGGAAAGCTTCAAAGCCCAAACCCCAGCAACGTCAACAGAGACGACAGTTTCCGGGTCCTGCTATTCACCAAGTGGCTATGCAGCCTCAACAGACCTTTCAGTTGGTCCCCCAACCGGTGGTGTCGCATTCGCCGGTCTTCACCCCTGCATACGAGCAACACTCGACTACCTTTCGACCCAGAGGCAGGGGCTCAGGCAGAGGCTCCGGCAGAGATTCTTCTCGCCGTCCCTCCAGAGGCAGAGGAGGAAGGGGAGCTAGCGGCCGAGGTGGCAAACCCTCGGGACACCAGAAGCAATGATGTGCTTCCAGTGGGAGGAAGACTCCGCCAATTCCAGGATCGTTGGACCTTCGATCCCTGGGCACACAGCATCGTCAAAAAGGGACTGGGCTGGAGCTGGACTCAACCACCTCCAGCCTTCCACCAATTCTTCCAACAGTCAACCCCCCTCCTGGAAGAATATGTCCTGGAACTCTTGAACAAGAAGGTGATCAGGAGGGTAAAGTCAACCAGGTTCCAAGGGAGACTCTATTGCGTTCCCAAGAAAGACTCCGACAAACTCAGAGTCATTCTAGACTTATCCCCTCTCAACAAGTTCATTGCGAACAACAAGTTCAAGATGCTGACTCTGCATAAAATAAGGACCCTTCTGCCTCAAAGGGCCTACACGGTCTCCATAGACCTGAAGGATGCCTACTGGCACATCCCAATAAATCATTACGCTTCCTCCTACCTAGGATTTCGACTCCAAAGGAAAAGTTACGCCTTCAGGGCCATGCCCTTCGGGCTCAACGTGGCTCCACGGATCTTCACCAAGCTGGCAGACGCAATCGTCCAACAACTACGTCTGCAGGGCGTCCAAGTGATGGCCTACCTAGACGACTGGTTAGTCTGGTCGACATCGCCCGAAGATTGTCTAAGAGCCTGCAACAAAGTCACCCAGTTCCTAGAGCATCGGGGCTTCAAGATAAACACCGAGAAATCTCGCCTCTCTCCAGCTCAGAAGTTCCAATGGTTGGGAATCCATTGGGATCTTCAGTCACACCGCCTTTCCATCCCACAGAAGAAAAGGAAGGAAATACTGTAGCAGGGTCTGTCAGAAGGCTTCTAAAATCCAAACGGATCTCAAGACGACAGCAGGAACAAGTCCTCGGCTCTCTACAGTTCGCCTCTGTGACAAACCCAGTGCTTCGTGCACAGCTAAAAGATGCTGCGGGTGTCTGGAGACGTTTTGCATCCATCGCTCGAAGAGACCTCAAGAGACGGCTTCCAAACAGACTTCACTTACTCTTAAAGCCGTGGTCGGAAGCAAAGGCCCTGAAAAGGTCCATTCCTCTTCAACACCCGCCTCCAACGATCAACATCCACACAGACGCTTCACTGGAGGGTTGGGGAGGTCACTCCCACCAACAACAGGTTCAGGGAACATGGTCTCCCCTATTCAAGACGTTTCACATCAACATCTTAGAGGCCATGGCAGTTCTTCTCACCCTGAAGAAACTCTCCCCTCCTTCCTCGATCCACATTCGTCTGACTCTGGACAACTTGGTGGTAGTCAGATGTCTCAATCGTCAGGGCTCGAGATCGCCTCAGATAAATCAGGTACTTCTTCCGATCTTTCGTTTGGCAGAAAAGAAGAAATGGCACCTGTCTGCAGTTCACCTACAAGGATTCCGCAACGTGACGGCGGATGCTCTATCAAGGACAAGCCCAATAGAGTCGGAATGGTCTCTAGACGTAAGGTCATTCTCCTTCATCTCTCACCAAGTTCCGGAACTTCAGATCGATCTCTTCACGACGAGCGACAACAATCAACTTCCTCGATATGTGGCCCCGTACGAGGACCCCAAGGCAGAAGCAGTGGATGCCATGTCACTGGATTGGAACAGATGGTCCAGGATATACCTGTTCCCTCCCCCCAACCTTCTGCTGAAAGTCCTCTCCAAACTGAGAACCTTGAAAGGGACAGCGGCCCTAGTGGCTCCCAAGTGACCCCGGAGCAATTGGTACCCTCTGGTCCTGGAGCTGCAGCCCACGCTGATCCCCCTACCGGGCCCAGTTCTCTGTCAACAAGTACAGAAGTCGACTGTCTTCGCTTCATCACTGAAAGTCAGGGACCTTCATCTCATGATTTTCTCTCCTTAGCCGCAAAGAAAAGGTTTGGAATCTCGAAGAAAAGCTTAGACTTCCTCGAGGAATACAAGACTGAATCTACCAGACGGCAATACGAATCTTCCTGGAGAAAGTGGGTCTCTTTCGTCAAGGCAAAAAATCCTACGGAAATCACCATTGATTTTTGTGTGTCCTTCATTCACCTTCATGGACAAGGCTTAGCGGCCAACACGATTTCCACCTGCAAATCGGCCTTGACTAGACCACTCCTATACGCCTTCCAGATTGATCTGTCCAGTGATATCTTCAATAAACTGCCAAAGGCATGCGCTAGAATACCCCCACCAAAACCTATCTCCTGGTCCCTGGACAAGGTGCTCCATTTTGCTTCTAGCCTGGGCAACGATTCGTGCCCTCTGAAAGACCTGACTCAAAAAGTTATCTTCCTTTTTGCTCTCACCTCGGGAGCCCCAGTCAGTGAAATAGTGGCATTATCAAGAGAAGAGGGTCATATCCTGTTCACAGAGACAGGAGAGCTTACCCTCTTCCCCGATCCGACGTTTCTCGCTAAGAATGAACTACCCACCAAGAGATGGGGCCCTTGGAGAATCTGCCCCCTGGAGGAAGATGTCTCTCTATGCCCAGTGGAGAGTCTTAAGGTCTATCTTCGAAGAACTTCAGACTTCGGTGGAGGACAACTCTTGTAAGGAGAAACATCGGGTAGCGACATGTCACTGAAACAACTAAGAGCGAAAATCACCTACTTCATTCGCAGAGCGGATCCTGACAGTACACCCGCAGGTCATGATCCTAGAAAAGTCGCTTCTTCTCTGAACTTCTTCCAGAGTATGGATTTCGAAAGCCTCAAGAGCTTTACAAGCTGGAAATCATCGCGCGTTTTCTTCAAGCACTATGCAAAACAAGTGCATGAAGTTAAGCATTTCGTGGTAGCCGCAGGTAGTGTTATGAAACCTGCTGTTTAACTCTGCATAGAACAGTGAGTTACTTGGGACTTTAACTCTACGGGTGCCTGTGTTGACCCTTTTGTGATATATAGTGATTTAATGGACACTTAGTATTTCTAATAGACTGTTCTTACCAAGGTGAAATGTCATAGACTTTACATGAGTGCCACATGCCCTAGGGCATGATGTGTTTTCTTTGAAAAAGACTGACGTTCCTCTGGAACTTGTGTTTCTAAAAAGTAAATTTTCTTTTCAGAATCAATATTAAAGTCTTTATTTTCTATGTACATTATTCTTTTATTATTGTAAATAAACTCTATATTCATTATTGTAATTACTACCATAATGATCTGCAATCTTTGAAATAAAATGTCTATTTTATTCCATGTGCGTCTCTCTCCACTCCTATTCTTTATAAAAAAATATACGATTGTTATAGTTTCATTTACCCCTTTTTTTCCCTGAAAAATGAGAAGAATAATATATGTAATTATGTTATATGCTCACTCATGCCTTGATAATATTCCTATTCGAATATTAACCTTTGTCTTGTCTCCGAGACCAGATCGATCTCTCCTCCAGGGAGAGTAGTAAATGTTATTTACTTACCTATGCTTGATAATATTCTTACCCGAATATTAACCTTAGTCTTGTCTCCGAGTCCAGCGTGAACTCTCCGCAAGGTGAGTAGCTCTTCAATGATCACTTCGAGATGTTCCTATTGTCCACCAGGATTTCCCTGCCAGGGGGGCAGGAAGCTAGTTCATCATAGAATCTCTGGTAAGGACATGTTCTATACCTCTATTCGAAGCCCTTGGCACTTGCATTAAAAAGGGGAAAAATTCCACGATACATTAATTCTCTGGCACACTTCCATCAGGACGTCATGGCTTGAGCCCAAAAAACGGATTTTGAGCGAAGCGAAAAATCTATTTTTGGGCGAGATAGCCATGACGTCCTGATGGACCCTCCCGTCTATTCTAGTTCAGCCTTTCAGGCCCCGCCCTGACCTGCTGTATCATGGAGATTAGCAGAAGCTGAGGTCAGGATGAGGGCGGACGTGACGTCATTTAGCAATGGCGCCCGTTTGTTTACGTCTCGAGTACTAAAAGCAGCCACAGATGAATGTAACTGTGGAACGGCTCCTCAGTTACTCAGCCACCTTTCCATATCCAAGTGTTAACTCTATATGGGGTGTAGATAGCTATGTGGAGTGTTAATACATGCGTCCCCTATTGATATACGATATCCTAGAGGGAAACCTTTAGGGTACTCGCACCAGAAGTTAGAATTCTGTGATAACCTTTAGTTTAATTCTCTGGGAATATCCACTGTAGTTAAATATACCCTAGGAAGCTACTGAAGGAACCTTCCATCACGACGTCATGGCTATCTCACCCAAAAATAGATTTTTCGCGTCGCTCAAAATCCGTTTTGTCTCCTGTTCCCTACGCAGGAGAAAGTCCGACAGCTTTGGGAGGTCTTCGCCGAACTGTCGTCCGGCAAAATCTACCTCCTGCTTCCCAACTGTGAAGGTGTTGTGCACATCCTTCCAGTCCGCATCGTCTGATGGGAAGGCAAGGGAGAAGGGTCTACACTCCTCCAGTGTAGTGCACAGTTTCCCTGCCTCAACTGCCTTTAAGGCTGCCTTAAGCCCTTAGGACGGGTGCTTCTTGCTGTGAGCCGGCCCCTTAGAGCTAGTAAAGGCCCTCTCCTTTAAGGTGGTGGTATATAAGGCCTGAGCCTTAGAGAGTTCAAGGACAATAGTTTTTTTCGGCTCTGTTTCCTCTTTGGATGCAGGTTCAGTCTTAAGATGGACATAGCAATCCGGGTAGGCCCCTATGCTGGGCCAGAACTCAATTTCCTCTACTGGGACAGTGCCCAGTTTTTCTGAGAGGAAGATCTCCCCCCCCCCCCCGACATGGGCATGTGCTCTGCGTACCTCCAGGGGTTAACGTCAGAGAAGGCGGGGAGATCCTTAACGTTTAGCTTCTTCGGGGCCAAACGTGTTGCAACTAGCTGATGCATTTCAGTCCGAAGAGAGGCCTCCTTCCTGGACGATTTCTTTTGAATGTCCTGCACCATGGACAGCAACGAGCGCAACGTACTCGTGATAGAATCTAGTTGGGGTGCAGTGGAAGAGGTCGAAGGCACCGGCTCATTCACTGTGGCCGATGATACCGAAATCGTTTCGGCTTTCTCGGTTTCTGTCTCAGGTGGAATGTCATCCGCCTGATCCAATTCCTCCACTAGGAGATTGTTCTCAGTCTCCTCTGAGACAACTGACATGTTGTCCTCTAATCGGATGCTCTCTAAGGCATCCGAAACCTCAGATTCAACCGGAATCTGAACCAGGGGAATCTCAGGCTGAGCCTGGGGAATAACCGCATCCGAAGATACCCTAGAGAAAAGACAAGCCCTTTTCGTTAGGAAGGTATGGGCCAGAAGTGTTCTTCTGGAAGCCTCTAACCCATTTCCGCAGCATTTCCCTTGCTGCGTCCCTTGACTCAGTGGACTTTTGATCATCAAAAGCCTCTCTTACCAGTTTTTCACAAACGGTACATACCTGTGGGTCCCAGTACTTGAGAGCCCCCTTGGTTACTGCACAGCGAGCATGGGCCCTGCACATGTCGTGGCCGTAGAATTTCTTACTACGGACCCTGCAAAAACTATTCCCGCACTCGATGTGCTCCTCCTGTAAAGAAAGAAAAGCATATATGTATTCGGTGAAATTCTCAGATTTCAGCATTCATATAAAATTCATATTAGCTTGGATAGGGTAAGCTATAAATAGGAAAGACACCTACATATGTTTCCTGTCCAGCCAATTGATATGACCTCCTCCAATATTGAAAGTAGAATTCTTAGGAATTCTTAGGGGAAGATGATATCCTATGATATAAAGTGTCTTCTTGACACAATCTTCTAGTTTCAATATTGGAGATTAAGGACAATAATGGAACATAACCATTAATGGAAGAGAGAATCGCTCTCTTATATGTGATGGTCTTACAATAGGCTGCCCATGAAGCACCTTGTAGGTTGGAAAAACTTTGGGCTACAGCACTGACTGTTTGGTAACAAGTTGCCAGGACTGTCAGGCCTGCCGGCACCTGCCGGAGTCTGCTGGGCAAGCCGGCACATGCCGGCCTATTCTGGGCTATTGAAGGCAATTATTGTCTTCATAAAATTGGGTGGTAGACCGCCGGCAATGGCTCTGCCAGCTGCCGGCGGCGGTGGTTCTGCCGGGGGCGGCAGTTCTGCCGGCCGGCAGTGGCTCTGCCGCCCGGCAGTGGTTCTACCGCCCGGCGGCGGCTCTGCCGGCCGGCAGCCGAGGATCCTTCCATTAAGGGGACCCGGCGGCAGTCGGCGGCAGATGACCAGGTATGGGTGGCCGGCTGTCGGCCGGCAACTCAGCAGCCGGCAGTCGGTCCCTGAATGTCTATTCTCTTTGGGTTGTCGATCAAAGACGTTCCCAGTAGGCGGCGGCAGGGCAACTGCCGGCCGGCAGACAATTGACATGGCCCAGTACAAAAGTAAGAGAGAAAGAGAGGATGGAGGAAGGCGAGGGCTCAGCCTTGCCGGCCTGCATCCAGAATGAAGGTTCAAGTGGAAGGGGGAATTAAATTCGGGCTTCCACCCAACCATATCCCAGTCATAAGGGCTATGGATGGCAGTCCAAGGGAGGACTGGAGAACACTCTAAAGAATATGAGGGTACCTGCCGGCAGCCGGCTTGGCCGGCGGCAGACGGGGAACCTCAGGCCAGTCCTACAATAACCTTTAGGGTCAATGTAGAACGACAGCCAGGAGGGTGTTGGTTCATTCAACACGAAAGAGATAGAGGGGAGGGGGTAGGTGTCCTACAGGTAAGGTAATGCCCGAAGGCACTACTTAACCTAAGGGATTCTGGTCTCATGGAGTAACCTCAGGTAGAAGAAATCATTTCCCCAGGTTGGGTTAGTCAAGGGAGAGGGCGTCCATAGGACTCCATCTCACAGGAAAACAGAATCTCATGCCAGAGACCTTAGGCAGTGAAGAAATAATTTCTTCGGTCTAAGGTCTACCAGCACAGTACTGTCTGCTAGGCCAAGGAAGGGGGAATTGTCATACAAAACCCCCAAGTATGGTCTAGGGAGGTCTAGCCTCCTGAAAGAGCAGCTTAACCTGACATGGGAAATCATTTCACCAAGATAGGAAGATGCCTAACACAGACTGATACTCTGATGTCCCGTTCCAAACTCAAAACCGACTCAGTGGTTAGGAGAAAGAAAACGGAACGTCTCAGTAAATCTTTGCCAGAACTCGGTTCACAGCAAGGAAAACTGAGAATAGCCTAGGCTAATCAGAGGGAAGGGGGAATTGCTCTTAAATCTCCTAGGAGATTAGTATAGGCTTAAAAGGTATAGGAGGTGTCTGTCTCCCCTTAAAAGACAATACAAGAGCAATGGGGACATGTATGAAAGTATACTAAAGCCCTTTGGCTAGTAGGCTAGGAGCATCAGAATCGTTCACCGAAACTCTCTGTATACTATCTTGGAAGAGGAAAGCATAATTAAGTAATATCATAAATATGTAAAATATTGCCTGTGCTTCAATAAAACTTTACCAGGAAGGTTATATCATGCATGAAGTGTGTAGGTCCCTAGGCTAGGAAGCCTAGCACTCGTGAGGCTCGAAATAAATAGCCAAATCCACGACAACAATGACATAATATAAGAATCCTTAGCTAAATTTCTAAATAGCTAAAGTTATTAATGCGAATAATGCCGGGAAAGGGTCGTTCTGGCTAACTAAATGTACAGAAAGAACGACCGTGTCCATGACGCCATCCGGCTGGCAACAGCTCTTGTTACATTAATTACAATCTCAATCGAAAAGTAAAACTGGCAAGAGCTTACATTTGCACAAAATAAAGATATTACTTAACTTTCCAGAAGCTGATGAGGCTGGTGAAGACATCATAGCATCCAAAAACTCAAAAAATAGCTAGAGAGAACACGGGATAACACCGGTCAAACGAAGCTACGATAGAAAGAATGACTTGGTGGTGCCTCGCGGTGGCGGATAAGCGCACTATTTGCAGAGCAGTAGGGATCGTCGAGAGCGATGTCTCTGGAACGACTCTCCTTATTCTTGCCTCTCTTTCCCCTCGAAGTGAAAGCTCTATTGGGGGCGTAGATAGCCATGAGACGTGTCAAGAATACGTCCTCTGATATTACGAGATATCCCTTCGTAAAATTTTAAGGGATATTTGCTCCAGGAGTTAGAATTTTGGATACCTTTGGTAAATTCTCTGGGATATATCACTGTAGTCAAATATACCTAGGAAGGTACCTTTGAAGAAACTTCCATCACGACGACATGGCCTGAGCCCAGAATTGCTATGTGTAAAGGAATGACAATGGCGCGCTCCGGCGGAGTCATCCAAGATGGCGGCCAACTTGGCGGCCGGATGTTGACGTCGCCGAGTACCAAAACAGTAACGGAGGAGGAGAACTTTGTAACGGTTCCTCCCATAACTTGCCACTATTCCCCCTCGAAGCGTAAACGCTATGTGGGGTGCAGATAGCTATGTGGCGACTCAAGCATACAACCCCTGTTATTATACGATATCCTAAAGGGAAACCTTATGGGTACTCGCACCATTAGTTAGAATTCTGTGAAACCTTTAGTTTAATTCTCTGGGAATATCTACTGTAGTCATATATACCCTTAGGAAGCTACTGAAGGAACCTTCCATCAGGACGATATGGCTTGAGCCCAAAAAATGGATTTTGAGCGAAGCAAAAAATCTATTTTTGGGCTCAAGCCATGTCGTCCTGATGGAAGGTTCCTTCAGTAGCTTAATTTGGATATATGACTACCATAATATTCCCAGAGAATTAAACTAAAGGTTTTCACAGAATTCTAACTTCTAGCGCGAGTACCCTAAAGGTTTCCCTTTAGAATATCGTATATCAACTGGGGACGCATGTATTAACACGTCACATGGTCATCTGCACCCCACCTAGCATTTACGCTTCGAGGGGGAAAGGTGGCGAGGTAACTGAGGTGCCGTCCCAAAGCTACCCTACCTTCGCCACTGTTACGGTACTCACAACGTAAACAAACCGTCCGCCATACTGTGTGACTTCACGTCTGTCCTCATTCCTTTCTAGGTAGCTCACAACTCAGCTTGTTTGTTCCCAGTGATCGACTTTAATCTTGTGCATCCTTCGCCATGTCTCAACCTTCTGCATCGCCTTCTTCTGGAAAGTTGAGTACCAGGTTCTTGTATTGTTTAACTAAGCTCTGGCCTTAGAGTAACGATTTTTTACGCTAAAATCTTGTGTTTTGTGGCCGAGTTGTGCCTTGCTCGGAGGCGCCATTTTATGGCGCAGCTGTTCGCTTTGCATACGTTATTTAGTTAGCCAGAACAGCCTTCCCGGCCTTATAACTAATTAAATATCATTAGTTATTTAGTCTTCATTATCAGGAATTAGTTATATTATGCCGATGATATTCTTCGGCACTCTTAGCCGACCCCATACTAGTCTTTCAGTCTAGCATAGGCCGCAGCCTAGTGTTCATGTTTGCTTCTGCATGATATAATAAGTGTTCCTAGTGTTATGTTAATGAAGATATATGACAAATTCGAAGATAATTTGTATTTTTCCTAACCATACAAACCTTAGCTATTTACCTTTTAGCGCAGCTGAAATGACGAGCTAATAGTTTTAACGAGGGTTAATTACCCCCGCGCTAGTTAGCGGGGGGTAGGGGAAGGGTAGCTTGCTACCCCTCCCCCCCCCACACACCGGTGACTTGCTTCACTTCACTTAGAGGTAGGACTTGACTTGGGGGTCAGGGATGGCGGGCACATATGTGTAAATAGCTAAGGTTTGTATGGTTAGGAAAAATACAAATTATCTTCGAATTTGTCATTTGTTCCGTAACCGAAATACAAACCACGCTATTTACATTGGGTGACTTACCCCTTAGGAAGGGTGGAAAGTCCCCAGCCTTACTGACTTCGGCTTGCCCGGGGGCTCGATCCCTCAGTGAGCAGCACTAGAGAAAGGGAGCCCCTGTACCTCACAAGTTCCTAGCATCGCTAGGAACGAGTGGCCTACATAAGCAGTGTGTGGAGGAGAGTGTGACTCGTCCTATGAAGTTGACCTTGAGACCTTCAGATAGGAGTTCTAGGATAGGATGTTCCCAATACCACCTCGTCAGGGTATGGGAGACGCAACAGTATTAAGCTTAATACTAGGAGCACAAAGAAGCATGGGTTACCTGCAGAGGTCGAGGTCAGCTATGCGAGGACCAGGATGCTGCTTCCCCAAGAGAGGGGAGAATGAAGAAAGAAGTAAGGGTCAGACATACTCTTTCATTCACGCAGACTAAGACCGGGTAACAACGCCCTCAACCTACTGCTACTTGTCCAATAATGAGCCTGAGGTTAGACCAGCTGTTGTGCAGCCACCACAGGGCCGATAGAAAACGTATCGAGGCTCCTGTGGGTCACTTCTTGCAGGTAGTGGGCGGTGAAGGTCGTTTGACGCTTCCAGACCCCAGCTTGAAGTACCTGCGCCACAGAGAAGTTTCTCTTGAAGGCCAGGGATGTAGCAATACCCCTGACATCGTGGGCCCGAGGGCGACGTGACGGAGGAGGGTCTGGATTCAAGGCATGGTGGATAACCCTTCGAATCCAAGCTGAGATGGTGTTCCTGGTGACCCTCCTCTTGGTCCTGCCTGTGCTCACAAACAAAGCTCGCACTTGAGGACGGACTGCAGCCGTTCTCTTCAGCTAGTGCCTCAGACATCTCACTGGACATAGTAGTAGCTGGTCTGGGTCACTTGTTACAGAGCGGAGACTCGCGATCCTGAAAGAGTTGAAGCGAGGATCTGGCACCCCAGGATTCTGAGTCTTGGCAACAAACTCAGGGACGAACCTGAACGTTACCTCCCCCCATCCCCTTGAATGGGCGATGTCGTACGAGAGACCATGAAGTTCACTAACCCGCTTGTCCGAAGCCAAGGCGAGTAGGAAAGCTGTCTTCCAAGACAGCGACCTAAGGACTCGAACCACGTTCCAAGGAGGAGGTCTCACTTCCGACTGGGGGCAAGTAAGCTCAAAGCTACGTATGAGTAAAGAGAGCTCTAGCGAAGAAGAAATATCCACGCCGTTCAGTCTGAAGGCCAAGCTTAAGGCTGAGCGATAGCCTTTCACTGCCGAGACAGAAAGGCGCATTTCTTCCCGCAGATAAATGAGGAAGTCCGCTATTGCTGGGATAGTGGTATCGAATGAAGAGATACCCCTTCCACGACACCAACCACAAAAGACTCTCCACTTTGCTTGGTAGACTCCCTCAGAGGACCTTCGCAGGTGGCGAGACATTCTCTCCGCAACATGTTGCGAAAAGCCTCTCTCCGCGAGGAGACGCTGGATAGTCTCCAGGCGTGAAGCCGAAGCGAGGCTACGGCCCTGTAAGGAGCGCCGGAGTGGGGTTGTCTGAGAAGCCCATGTCGCGGAGGAAGTTCTCTCGGGAGCTCCGTCAGAGGCTGCAGAAGATCCGGAAACCATTCCGCGTGATGCCATAGCGGAGCTACCAGAGTCATAGAGCAGTTGACCGATAGTCTGGTCCTGTTGAGCACCCTTCTCATCAGACAGAACGGTGGGAAGGCGTACACGTCGATGTTGTCCCACCGTTGCTGGAAGGCATCTTGCCAGAGTGCCTTGGGGTCCGGGACTGGGGAGCAGTACAGGGGCAGCTTGAAGTTCAAAGCTGTCGTGAACAAGTCCACAGTCGGGGAACCCCACAAAGTCAGGACTTTGTTGGCTATCTGAGGATCCAAAGACCACTCGGTACTCACTATCTGCAAGGCCCTGCTCAGACTGTCGGCGAGCACATTCCTCTTGCCAGGAATGAAGCGAGCTGATAGTGTTATCGAGTGGGTTTCGGTCCACCTCAGAGTCTCTACTGCAAGATGGGATAGCTGCTGCGAAAAAGTGCCTCCCTGCTTGTTGATATAAGCCACTACCGTGGTGTTGTCGCTCATCACCACCATGGAGTGACCCGCCAGGGACCGTTGGAACTGCTGAAGAGCCAGAAAGACGGCCTTCAATTCCAGCAGGTTGATGTGTAGGCACTTTTCTGATTCTGACCAAAGGCCTGAAGCCCTCTGGCTCAGAACGTGCGCCCCCCACCCTTCTTTTGACGCGTCCGAAAACAGAGTCAATTCTGGGGGGAGGACGAGAAGACTCACTCCCTTCCGCAGGTTCTTGTCGACCAGCCACCACCGCAAGTCCGCCTGTTCCAGAGGCCCTATTGGGATCAGAATGTCCGGGGAATCGGATCCTTGATTCCACCGGGACTTGAGCCGCCATTGAAGGGATCTCATCCTGAGGCGGCCGTTTGGAACCAGACGAGCCAGGGAGGATAGGTGACCTAAGAGATGCAACCACGATTCTCGCCTGAGGAAGGGTTCCGCCACCCTCCTCAGCCTTGCTATCCGGTCGTCCGATGGAAAGGCTTTGTGGAGATTGGTGTCTATTAGCATGCCTAGATAAACCAGTCGTTGGGACGGCTGCAGAGAGGACTTCTCGAGGTTTACCACGATCCCCAGATCCTGGCAAAGATCCAGAAGCCTGTCTCGGTGCCGAAGAAGGGTCGACTCCGAGTCTGCTAGGATCAGCCAATCGTCCAGATAACGAAGGAGATGAATGCCGTTCCTGTGCGCCCAAGATGAAATCAGGGTGAACACTCTGGTGAACACTTGAGGAGCTGTGGAGAGACCGAAACACAGCACCTTGAACTGGTAGATCTTGTCGTCTAGGCAAAATCTCAGGTACTTCCTGGAAGACGGATGGATTGGGATCTGGAAGTACGCGTCCTTTAGATCCAGTGTGCACATGCAGTCTTGTGGTCTCACCGCAAGTCTGACCGTGTCTGCTGTCTCCATGCTGAACCGGGTCTGCTTGACAAATCCGTTCAGAGCTGAGAGGTCGATGACAGGTATCCAGCCTCCAGTAGCCTTCTCTACAAGAAAGAGTTGACTGAAGAAGCCTGGGGAGCCGTCGACGACCTCCTGGAGAGCACCCTTCTCGAGCATGGTCTCGCCTTCGGCCTGAAGGGCCAGCCCCTTTGCCGACCCCGTGGCATAGGAGCTCAACGACACTGGATTCGCTGTCAGGGGAGGTTGAGATGTTGTGAACGGGAAGCGATAGCCTTGGCCGATCACTGAGACCGTCCAAGCATCGGCCCCGTGTTGCTGCCACCTGCGGACGCAACGCTGAAGGCATCCCCCCACAGGTGGACATGCAGGGGGACTGCCACCCCTAGGGCTTGCGGCCGCAGCCGCCACCCCTAGGAGTCTTGCCTCCCCTGGAGGACTTACCACCCCTCTTGACCTTGGCTGGAAAGGGCTGGGGCTTAGACACCACCTTCTTAACTGCCGGTGCCTGCTTTGGAGCCTTACGAGGCTGTTGCTGCTGTTGCGGCGGAGCTGGAGGTTTATAGGGCCGAGCTGTAAGGGCCCTATGGAGGAGGGAATCCGTGCTGGATTTCCTCCACCTCTCAGCCGTTCGCTCCATGTCTTGAGGCTCAAACAGATTCTCCCCCAGAAGGGAAGCATGTCGGAGCCTACACACATCCACGGCGGGGACCTTCGGATGGAATCTCTCGGACACAGCATCGCGACGCTTCAACACCGAGTTGGCCCACAGGGTGGTAACCTGGTTCGCCAAAAACTCGATGGAGCGGGTGCCCGAGAGCAAGAAGGTCTCCAGGGCCTTCCTATTGGTCTCCTTGGACAAGTCCTCCTATCGCAATAGGATGCCCAGAGATCCTAGCCAAAAGTCCAGCCACGAAGTGGCCTGCATGGCACACTTAGCGACCTTCTCGTGGCTAAGGATCTCTGCCGCCGAGAACGACACCTGCCAGGCAGAGAGCTTCTCAAGGGGAACTCCCTTCACCAGCTCCTCCTCAGGCAGCTAAGTCTCCTGCCCCAGGGATCTCTTCCTGGGGTGAAAAGTGGACATTCCCCCGGGTAGCCGTGGGTTCCTGGCGAATCCTTGAAGAGGACTTCGGGACGGTCTTGGAGTCCTTGGATTCCCTCCTGGGAGGGATACAGGATCCCAACAAAGAGATTCGAGGGGCCCCTTCCTCACGAGATGGTTCTCCTCCATGAAGCGAAGTCTCCCCTCTTGGTGCCGAGTGGAAGACTACCGCCCCACTGGACTCACCTGAGGACGGAAAGGCCTCGTCCACGGGAGAAGGAGAAAGCACTCGAGCAGGAGAAGGGGCCTTAGCGACCGACCTCTTAAGAACCAACTTCGCCCTGGGGGAAGTCACCACGAAGTCCACTCCTCTCTTTCTCTTCAGCGTAGGAGAGACAGCCGTTGGTTTGTTACCCTGGTCGGCGAGTGCTGGTTTCATAACCCTCACTAACGCCCACGCCAGAGGGCGAAACCAAGTCTGTTGCTCCAAGGACACAGAGTCCGAAATCCTCGCTAAAGGGAAAGGGATCGGGCGATCCTTTGGAGTGGACACAACAGTACCGGCCTGAAAAGAAGGTGGGGAAGAATGATGTACTAACCTCTCCTCAGTAGTATCCTTGTCCTGCACTACCATCCTGTGTTTGGGTGGGGGCGATCCCGAGCATTGTCTAGGAACACGTGTTCCTGCTGCTACCACCGGCTGCGGAATTCGCCGCGAACGATGGTCGCGCGAGGGCGAATGGTCGCGCGGGAGCGCAGGCGAGCGATCGCGCGGGCGCACAGGTGGATGCACAGGTGGATGATCGTGCGGGCGCGCAGGCGAGCGGTCGCGCTGGCGCGCAGGCGAATGATCGCGCGGGCGCGCAGGCGAGCGGTCGCGCGGGCGCGTAGGCGAGTGGGCGCGAGGGCGGGCAGGTGAATGAGCGCGTGTCCGAGGCGGCGAACGTAAGCGCTGGAGCGATGGCGAGGAAACGCGCTGCCGCGTGGGTGAGGAAGACCGCTGGCGATGTGGATCAACAGGCGATCGGTGGTGAGCTGGTGAGCGCTGACGCGCAGATGGGCGATGGCGCGTTGGAGAGCGATAGCGAGCAGCATGCGCAGGTGAGCGATCGCGCGATGGCAAGCTAGTAGCTGGCGAACCATGGGCCTCCGGCTGACGAAGCGTTGGCGAACGTTGGCGCGCAAGCTGTAACACATGCGGGCGGTCCGGAGATCGCCGAGAAACAGGTGATCGCTGACGCGTAGAACGCTGGTGAATAGGCGATACCAAAATCGCCTGTGCGCGCTGACAAGCAGGTGAACGCTGGCGAGCAGGTGAACGCTGGCGCGTAGGCGATCGTTGACGCGTGGGAGAACGCTGGCGAATGGGCGATACTAAAATCGCCTGTGCGCGCTGGCGAGCAGGTGAACGCTGGTGAGCAGGTGATCGCTGGCGCGTAGGTGATCGCTGGCGAGCAGGAGATCGCTGGCGAGCAGGAGGTCGACGCGAGAGATCCTGTGAAGAGACAGGTGGCGCGGCGCGTTCACGAGCAGGAACAGGAAGATCGCTGGCGCGTTGGCGAACATGTGCTTTTGACACATGCGCTGAACGTTGTTGCGTAGCCACAGGATGAAAGAGCTCAGAAGACTGATGGCGTGCAGGGAGCTCAGCAGGAACTGTAGGATGGTCAGAGACCGCAGGGCGATGATCCTCAAATGAGCGCTGACGCTCAGAAGAGAGCTGACGAGCAGGAAAGCGCTGACGAGGAGGGCAAACATCAGGAGAGCGCCGACGAGCAGGTGAGCGCCGACGAGCAGGAGAGTCTTGACGAGCAGGAGAGCGCCGACGAGCAGGAGAGCGCTGATGATCAGGAGAGCGCTGACGAGCAGGAGAGCGCTGACGAGCAGGAGAGCGGCTGTGCGCTAGCACTGCTCGTGGAAGGGAAGAATCCCTTTGCCCCGAAGGGACCGTTGCCCGTCGGGTGACGAGTTCTCCAGAAGGCGAAGATCTGGCAGGAGTTGGTGAACGGTCTACAGAGAGGTCCAAGGGAGACGGAGCTGTAGGTTGAGGCCGACGAGGAGAGTCCCCTTCGGAGGAAGAAGATCCAAAAAGGCGCCTCTTAACCCCCTTGTAAGGGGAAGGGAGGCCCTTGCGACGTAGCGGACGGTGAGCCTTACGGCGGAGGCGGCCTCGGGGAAGATCATCGGGACCATCGGTCCTCCGAAGGGGAGTCTCAGTCAAAGCACTTCCCTTGGACGGAAGCTGAGCAGCAGCAGAGACCGAAGGACTCACTTCCCCCTTCGAAGGATGTACGGAAGGGGGAGGAGAGCCTTCAGCACCATCATCCTCAACAGCACCTGCGGAGGATTGCCCAGCCACGTCGGAGGTCTCTGCTACCACAAAGTCGACAATAGACAGAGGGTCTACCTCTGCTACCGCCGGCGACTGCTTAACAGCGGCCCCCAACGAGACAAGGTCAATAAAGGCGACCCTGGAGGGCAAGCCCTTAAGCCCCAGGGAAGACCAAATCTGCAAAAGATTATCATTAGTTAAAGCATTATCAACAACCTCCCCCGGAGGAGGAGGGGGAACCGCCTCGCTATGGGAGGCGACGCCCTCTCCCCCCACCCAAGGTCGGGAAACAGAACTAGGGCCTGCGCTACCACTCGGCCGACTCTCCTTAGGAGCCGGACGAGGGGGAGCTTCGGAGGAGGTTTGGGCGGCGGAAGAAGAATCCCGAGAACCTTCCTCCTTCAAGGCAAACGCCGAAGGAGAATGGTCTCTCTTGGACTTCTTCTTACGCCGGCGGCCAAACCTCTCCCACTGGGAGGCAGACCACTCCCTGCACTCACGGCACATGTTCTCCTGGTCACACCGTCGGGCCCCGACACTGAGGGCAAAGGGTGTGAGGGTCCGTAGCTACGTCCGACATAAAGGTCCCACAAGGACGACCGGCAACACCAGGGCATGTACGCATTGTAAAATAATAATAATGAAGGACAACTTCCAACCAACACACACGCTGTAGAAAGAAAAAGCAGAAAAATTAAAGGCTGTCACGAGGACGATGAACAGACACGTCTGATCACCACCGATATTGGCTCGTCATTTCAGCTGCGCTTAAAGGTAAACCCAATGTAAATAGCGTGGTTTGTATTTCGGTTACGGAACAAAGGCATTTTTAAACATATACAAGATTCAGTGTTGCACATATCTTTTGCCTTCTAGGGACCATACAAGGGATCGTGATTGGTCCATCCATGTCACACCCCCTAACCCAACGTTGGGACCCTTGTATGCTTCCTTATCTCCCCCGTTACCTTGGGGTAACCTCCCTCTGGGTAGCTTGCTATTTCTTAGCCCTTTACCTGGAAATATCTTCGGGTAGGTTAGGCTAGATCGTTCTTCCCTCTTCCCTACCATAGTTTATGGGGGGACTTCGGACAGAACCCCAGAGTACCTATCGTTCATCCCAGTCCACCCTTAGGGAACGCCTTTCCCTTATGTATCGAGTGAGACTGAAGGTGGAAGGGCCCTGCCCTTCCCCCTAGACTGCTCTTGGTTGGGACACGTCCCTTCCTCCTGTAGCCTAGCGATACGTCTCCCCAGCCCTCCCTAATCTATGAGAAGTTCTCCTGGTTTAGGTTAGGCCTTGGGGGATTCTGTTTTATTATAGTTTAGGACATTACACCAGTTCTCTTCCTACTCTGAGCTAACCTACCCTAGGGTTGGAGAGCGCTTCTCTCCTGCTTGGGTAGTATAGCATCTAACAGATTCCCCCACTCCTTGGTAGCTTTAAGGTCATAACCCCTTCTGCCCCCTCAGTCCCCTACCCCCACTCTATCCCTTTGTGTCAGCTTGCCTTCACACCCCTGTCCGCTGTCCTACAATTCCCCCTCAGGGAGAATTGTAGGTTAAGCTGTGCTCTCCTGCTTGGCTGGCCGCTCTGCTACACTTTCCCCTCATAGTCGAACTATAGGGTAGTGTTAGTAGCCGTCCTGCCGGTAGCAGATCACCCTTCCCCCCCTTTTAGAGTGTCCTCTGATCCTCCCTTGGATTACCATAGGCACCCAGCCTTCTGCCGGCTCCCTGTGCCGGGTGATAGGCATATCCCCCCCGTATCATGAGTGCACTCCTTCCGGAGGGAAGCCAGTCGGGTATCGGACATTATCCTTCCCCTCTCCCTCCTTATCTTTCTCTCTTCTATCATGGTGCCGGTCCACTGCTGCCTCCGCCTGCCGGCGCTAACCGCCGGCACACCAGGTGACTTTCCTACTTCATAGGACGTTCCTATCTGAGGATTACCTAAGGCAACAACCTGCCGGCTGTCGGGGGCCGCCGCCCCTTGCCGCCGCTAGCCGCCAGCACCCCAGGTGACCTTCCTACTTCCTATGATGTTCCTATCTGAGGACTATCTAAGGCGACAGCCGGCCGGCTGCCGGGGGCTGCCGCCCCTTGTCGCCGACTTCTCAGACAACCTTCCATCTTATGTACCCAGCTAGGTTCACCAACGCCGACAGCCTGCCGGCTGCCGGAGGCTACCGCCCGCCGGCGGTCACACTTATAGGTGTTTCCTACCTCTCTGCTGCTCAGTGTATAGCCTTAGATAGATTCACCCCGCCGGACCGGCCTCCGGCGTGCCGGTGACGCTCTTGCGGCTTCCAGGGACAAGCACCCCTTCCCCCCGGCTGCCGGCCCCATACCGTGAGTCGACCTATACAGCCGTATAGCCAGACTGATCTTCTTTGCTATTTCATGCCTTGAAGACAGTGTCTGAGCTGTACGATTGTACAGTACAATGTTTCCAGCATACTCCGTGCTTCTCAGTGCAGTCTCTTGCCAGGACCTACCTAAATATAAGGGGGTTTATCCTATTTTCCCCCTCTTTTCTCTAGGTTCTGAACGATTTCAGACCCTCTCCACTCTGTAGACAATTCCTTTGTAAGGTAGCCTAGTTTGGCTCCCCCATAGGGATACCATTCCCTCTCCTAGAACCTCAGGTCCTAAGGAATTGTCGGCAGAAAAGGTCACGGTAACTGGCTGGACGGGATTCACAAGTATGTGTCTTCCTACTTCTTTTCTAGCTCACCTATCCTGAGCTCACATAAAACACAGAGCTAAAGATTAATGAATGTTAAGTTTAAGAGTAATGTAAGACATAACTCTGTTTTCCATGTACTCATGTTCTCTTTCTTTTACAGAAGGAGTACCTGAAGTGTGAAAGCTCTTTCTGTGCAGTTCGCCGCCCGGACTTCTACGGGCAAAGTGCATGCCGGACCCACGCCCCCTGTACAGCGAAAAAGGGCAACTTGAAGTATTGGGATCCACAGTCCTGCTCAATCTGCAAAGGCCTCCTTGATGAGGCGTTCGACAACCCTCCGTTCGCGGAGGCCAGGGACAATGCTCGAGAGAAACTGCGCAAGTGGGTGCGCGGTTTCCAGAAGAACGCCACCGGGCCGTATCTCCTCAGTGAGAAGATGAGGGCCATGCTTTTCCTAAAGCATCTGCAGATTCTGTGATCCCCCAGGATCAGATCCCCTTGGTTTAACTGACCGTTGAGCCAGACATCGAGACTACGCTTAGCAAGTGTCGTCTGGACGAGGTGGAGATGTCGGACGTGTCAGACAATACCGAGGGGAGCCTCATGGGTGAGGATCTGGAGGAAGAAGAGGATCAGGTGGAGTACCCTGATTCGGAGGGCGAGGTCGCCCCACCACCTCCGGCAGCCCCTGTAGTGGTCGAGGAGCCAGTCCCCTCCACCTCCGCCGCCTCGCAGCCCCTGATACCCGCCACCGAAGATGCCATCCGGGTATTGGTGGCGTTGATGGACGAGAAGCTTAATAAGCATTCCCCGGAAATCACAAGTCGTTTGATGGGATGGAAACAACCGAAGAAGATCTCGGTTAAGGACCTTCCCTCCTGCTTGGAGTCTAACCCCTGGAGGTACGCCGAGCATATGCCAATTACAACTGGCAAAATCTTTATCAACGACAAGTTAGGGTCTATCCTTTTGGAAGAAGTGGAATTCTTCCCTAACTTTGAGGCTTACCCGGACTGTTACGTCCGACTCGGGTCCGAACCGGCCTCCAAGGAGGAGACTGAGCCCAAAGAGGTGATCGTTTCCGATCACTCAAAAGCCCAAGCTATGCTGGCAGAATGCCTGAAGAGTCGCGGTTTCACCAACTCGAAAGTGCCGGCTCTGAGTAAGAAGCACCCGTCCTTTCTTGCTCCCTCTTCTGCGACCTTTCCCTTCGTAGAAAAGGCCTTCCATGCGGTCATGAAGGCGGTGGAGGAAGGAAAGCCCTGCCCTACCCTGGAGGAGTGTAGGCCTCTCTCCCTCACCCTTCCCCCCCCGACGATAGATTCTGGAAAGACATCCACGGTCGGGAAGCTGCACCCTGACGTGGCTGGACGTCAGTTCAATGAAGATCTTCCGAAGCTGAATGACTACCTTCTTCGTTGGGAGCAAGAGACCAAGGAGAGACTAGCTGCCTCTCTGTCTCACCAAATTCAGCTCGAGGTCATGGCCGGGGACGTTAGTCCCAGACCTTTATATGGTTCTCGCAAAGACCCACCTAGTGACTGTGATGAAGGACTTGTACAGCTTCATCAGGGCCCGAAGAACCTGCAGAGAGTTCGTGTTTGCCAACGCGGCAGTAAAACACGAACCCCGGAAACTAATCTCCTCCAACATCTGGGGTAAGCATCTCTTTCCATATGCTCTGGTGAAAGAGATCGTGGACAAAGCCGCCTCTGAGAACCGGAACCTTCTCAATAAGTGGGGCATGTCCCGCAAGAGGAAATCCTCTCAGGAAGAGGGCCCTCAGCCTAAGAGGAAATCCTCCAAGCCTAGACCCCAGCAGCGTCAACAACAACGCCAGTTTCCGGCTCCCGCTACTCCCCAAGTGGTCACCCAGCCGCAACAGACCTTTCAGTTGGTCCCCCAACCGGTGGTGTCGCAATCACCGGTCTTCACCCCTGCCTACGAACGACAGTCCTCTACCTTTCGTCCCAGAGGTAGAGGCTCCGGCAGAGACTCCTCACGCCGTCCCTCCAGGGGCAGAGGAGGAAGGGGAGCTAGCAGAGGAGGTGGCAAACCCTCGGGAAAACAGAAGCAATGAAGTGCTTCCGGTGGGAGGAAGACTCCACCACTTTCAGGATCGATGGACCTTTGATCCTTGGGCACACAGCATCATCAAGAAGGGACTGGGTTGGAGCTGGACACAACCACTTCCAACCTTCCACCAATTCTTCCCGCCATCAACCCCCCTCTTGGAAGAATATGTCCTAGAACTCTTGAACAAGAAGGTAATCAAGAGGGTAAAGTCTTAGACTTCTTAGAGGAATACAAAACAAAATCTACCAGAAGGCGAAACAGTGAGCCCTCGCTACTTCGGGGTTCGACTATCGCGGATTTTTTTCATAACGCATGTATATACATATAGCGCGGATTTTCCGGAAATTTCGAAAATACCGCGATATATGAAGACTCCAAATACATATTTCGTTAATTCCATTAATACTGTAATTAGTAATATCTGTTCTTACTGATGGTTCATTGCATTACATATGACATATAATTCAGTACAGAAAGAAATAAAACACGAAAAGAGAATGTGATCATACGATAATTCAGTATACAGTATGTAGTAAAATTAAATCGAACATGAAACGCAAATCAGATGCAGTCATACCGTATTTGAATGGTGTAAGGCTGCTGATGGCTACTACTACAAATATAATGGATGTGCATCTTTTCCATGAATCTTTTGTATGTATACGTACGTAGTACTGCATCCAATAATATTCTTTGTTGCAAAAATCACATCTCGAATAAGCGTACATATCCTACAACAAAACAAGCGTAAAATAGCGTACATAAAGCTGTATACGTAGTACAGTACCTTGTATTTGAATTGGTAACTACTACGTAGCATGTAAGACAGACTGTGATTGGTTCAAGAGCTGATAGATGACGAATCAGATCCCAAGTTTTGAAATCTAGCCTGTGATTGGTGTTTTGACCGCTTCTCCAACCCGCAGCATCTTTTCGCGGCCACTTTGTTTGCCGCTCTCTCGCCGGGTAGATGCTGCTACGTTACTGTGAACTTTAATCTGTGCTGTGCGTGACTGTTTTAAGTTGAACTTTATGTTGAAATTTCTGTTTAACCCTTACTGTACAATGGCTCCCAAGCGTTCTACTTCTACTAAGGCTGGTAGTGAGCCTAAACGCCACCGAAAGATGATGACGATTGCTGAGAAGGTGACACTTCTCTATATGTTAAAAGAAGGCAGAAGCTACGCGGCCGCAGCCTGCCATTTTGGAGTGAACGAATTCACCGTTCACTACATCAAGAAGGACGAGGCGAACATTAGAAAGACGGCTGCCATCACCTTTAGAAGATCAGCGAAGCGAGTCATTACCACGAGTAATAAAACGATCGTCCGTATGGAAGGTGCTTTACCAGTCTGGATTGCCAACTGCAAGAAGAACATAGCCTTGGATACGAACACCATCTGAACCAAGGCTTTGGGCTTGTATGAGAATTTTGCGGCAAAGGAACCTCAAGACGACGATGGCGACCATGCTGAAGAAGACGAAGATGATGTAGATGAACCTCAACTAGGGACATCCACTGATTCCCAGCCTCAGAAACAACGTTTTTCCGCCAGCAAAGGATGGTTCGCAAAGTTTCAGAAACGCTTCGGCCTGAAAAGCGTTTCCCTGCATGGCGAGGCTGCTTCCGCTGACACTACCGCTGCTGAAACTTACGAGAACGAGACGTTCAAGAACATTATCGCTGAAGGTGGATACAAGCCAGAACAAGTGTTTAATATGGATGAGACCGGCTTGTTTTGGAAGAGAATGCCGTCGCGAACTTTCCTGTTCAAAGAAGAAGCCAAAGCCTCTGGCTTTAAAGCGTTCAAAGATCGTGTAACCCTCGTGATGTGTGGCAATGCTGCTGGATTTTTGCTAAAGCCGGGGCTTATTTACAAGTCGAAAAATCCTCGCGCTTTGAAAAATAAAAATAAGAATCTCCTTCCCGTGTACTGAAACCATGGATTACGTAGATGCTGACCTCCAACTGGTTCCACCAGAGTTTTATCCTGCAAGTCAGCAAATATCTCATAGAGAAGGGCTTGCCATTTAAGATCCTTCTCCTTATGGATAACGCTGGTGGACACGCAACTGATCTGTCGCATGAGGGCATTCAGGTTGAGTTCCTGCCACCCAACACCACGTCATTAATTCAACCGATGGACCAAGGGGTTATCAGGGCGTTCAAGGCCCTCTACACGAAGAATACCTTGGTGGACCTCGTTGCGTGTGTGGATGCTGCCCAAGATGATGAGGATGAAACTTTCAATTTGAAGGCGCACTGGCGGAAGTACACAATAGCCAGGTGCCTGCAGAACATCCACAAGGCACTGCAAGAAATGAAACCTGCTACTGTCAATGCGAGCTGGAAGAAGTTGTGGCCCCAGATTGTTTACGATGACGAGGGATTTACACCTGCTGAGATTCAACACTCTGCAATACGCAAATCTGTGCAGTTGGCTGCAATAATTGGAGGTGACGGGTTTGCCGACATGACGACTGAAGACGTCGACGAGTTGTTGGACTGCCATTCCCAGCCGCTAACTGACGCAGACCTAGAAGACCTGACGAAATCGGCCAGTGAAGAAGACAGTGAAACACAGGAAGAGACCCAAGAAAATGTCGAAGAAACAGGCTTAACATTAGAACAGCTTGCCAAGCTCTGCAACCTTGCGAAGGAGTTGAAAGAAATGTCGCAAGAGTGGGACGAGGATATATTTTGTTCTATGCAATTCTGCAACAAGATCGATGACGACATGACTCTCTACAGGATGCTCTTCGAGCGAAAAAAGAAGCAGCGGCAGCAACTTCCGATCACAATGTTCTTCCAGTCTCGCAAAAAAGAGCCAGTTCCTCCTGCTACTACGCCTTGGGAAGAAATTGAAGAAGTGTCCCAGGAAGAAGTTGAAGAGATGTCCCAGGAAAAGACACCTCCGTCTGAAAAGACATAAAATACTATCATTGGCTGCACAGTAGAAGACATCATCAGCTTCATCATCATCATTTCTACTGTGCAGCAAATTCATCGCCATCATCATTCAAGTTTTTCTTCAACTTCTTTCGTGGTGAGTACAGTAACAATCTTTATTTTTTTTATACATGTTTTACTTTAATATTCTAACATTTCAATATTTGTGCCTGTTTTAGTTTAGTATGCATTAAGTTAAAGGGAAGGTTTTAAAAGTCTGAATATACATGTTATAACCTATCATATGTTTTTGTTTAAAATTTACATTTACGTACGTAAAACAACTCTCTCTCTCTCTCTCTCTCTCTCTCTCTCTCTCTCTCTCTCTCTCTCTCTCTCTCTCTCTCTCTCTCGTAAATTGTTTTCCTGCTTTGCTACGTATGTACTGTATGATTTTATATTGATATGGTAAATAATACTTGTAATAACATATTTTCTAAAAGCTTTTACTGTAATATCATTATTTATCACTTTCATCATGCGCGTTAAATGCCTTCGTTTGTTTATTACGATCGAAGATGGAGCGTACTTTATGACGCCGCCGTTTCAGGCGGCGTCATAAAGAAAAACATTTCATTTGGAAGTCCTAAGAAAAATTAAGTAAAACATTGGTAATAACAAAATCAACATACTGTATAATCAATATAATCGATACAAAAACTAACCTATACACAGATGTGTAAATGCGTTTATTTCTTCATTATGATCAGAGATAAACGTAAACAAAACATTGGTTGCCATTTTTTATCGTGCTTTTTGGCGTGTTTAGGAAACGCATGATATAAAATCGCCTTTAATACTTGTGCCTGTTTTAGTTTAGGGTACTGTAGTACATGCATTAAGTGTTCTGTACATTAAAGGGTAGTTTGTTAACAGTACTACGTACAAGGGAAGGTTTTAAAAGTCGGAATATACATGTTAAATAAATACGTAAATATGGTGTCCCTACTTCGCGGATTTTCACCTATCGCGGTCGGGTCTGGAACCTATCTACCGCGATAAACGAGGGCTCACTATATGAGTCATCCTGGAAGAAGTGGGTGTCCTTTCTCAGGGCTAAAAATCCTATGGACATTTCAATGGATTTTTGTTTGTCCTTCTTCATTCACCTTCATGGACAAGGCTTGGCAGCCAACACGATTTCCACCTGCAAATCGGCCTTAACGAGACCATTACTCTAAGCCTTCCAGATATTTCTGTCCAATGACATTTTTAACAAGCTGCCAAAGGCATGTGCTAGGCTCAGGCCTGCACCCACACCAAGACCCATTTCTTGGTCTCTTGACAAGGTGCTTCACTTTGCCTCAAGTTTGGACAGTGCAACTTGCCCTCTGAAAGATTTGACTCAAAAAGTGATTTTCCTATTTGCTCTCGCCACGGGAGCCTGAGTCAGTGAAATAGTGGCATTATCAAGAGATGAGGGACAGATCCAGTTTGCTGAAACAGACGAGCTTACCCTCTTTCCTGACCCAACGTTTCTCGCCAAGAACGAGCTACCCACTAAGAGGTGGGGCCCCTGGAGAATCTGCCCTCTGAAGGCAGATGTCTTTCTGTGTCCAGTGGAGAATCTAAAGGTCTATCTTCGAAGAACTTCAGACTTTGGCGGAGGACAGCTCTTTAAAGGGGAAACATCGGGGTCCGACTAGTCACTCAAACAACTAAGGGCGAAGATCACCTACTTTATTCGCAGAGCGGATCCTGACAGTACATCCGCAGGTCACGATCCCAGAAAAGTCGCCTCTTCTCTGAACTTCTTCCAGTCAATGGACTTCGAAAGTCTTTGCTCTTTCACAGGCTGGAAGTCTTCAAGAGTGTTTTTCAAACACTACGCGAAGCAGGTGCATGAACTTAAGAGATTTGTGGTATCTGCAGGTAGTGTGCTAAAACCTGCTGCTTAGTGCTGCGTAGAACAGCGAGTTATTCGGGACTCTAACTCTAAGGGTGTCTGTGTTGACCCTAGTGCGCAACATAGTGAAATTAGTGCCTACTCAGGACACTACGGACTGTTCTTATACAAAGGTTAAGTCACATAGACTAAAACATGTGTGCCACATGTTCTTAACATGAAGTGTATATACGATATTCTAGAAAGACTTTATAGTTCCTACAGAACTAATGTGTGTAATGGCAAGTTTTTCCTTTTCAGATTCCACACCCATTTTTCTATAAATGTCTTGAGCCTATGTTACTGATTGCATTCCATTACAATATATATTTATTAACTGCTGTATACTAATTCTTATTTTGACTAAAAAAAATAAAATTAGAATTTGCTCTACTCGTACGTCTTATTTCGCCCTCATTTTGGAAATAAAATACTGTTTGAGAGTTTTACTTCCCTCATGATAAGATTGATACTCTGAACAATAATCATACTATTGTTTTTTCCTTGATACAAACTCATCTAGACTAGGGTAATTTGTTCCAACACGTTGTACTTGCCTTCTTCTATCTGGCCCTGGGACCGGCAGGTATCTCTGATGCTAGGTGAGTTCCTCTATCAAGTAACTTCAAGATTTTCTTTACGTCCAATAGGACTCTTCCCTGCCGGGGGCGCAGGAAGCGGGATCATAGTACATGTTTCTCTGAAGTGACATGTAACGGAAATGTCACAGGTCTCTGTGGTCATCAGACCAAAGGAATATTGTCTTGAAGTCGAAAGGCACTACAAAAGGGAAAAAATTAACGATACATTAATTCTCTGGTACACTTCCATCAGGACGACATGGCCTGAGCCCAAAAAACGGATTTTGAGCGAAGGGAAAAATCTATTTTTGGGTGAGATAGCCATGTCGTCCTGATGGACCCGCCCTTGTTCTCTATTCAGGCCTTGACAGGCCCCTCTCAATCTTATTGTATCACGGAGGCTGGCCTAGACGCCGGAAGGAATGAGGAAGGCACGCAACGGTGACGTCAACCAAGATGGCGGCCAAACATGGCGGCGGTTATGACGTCACCGAGTACCGTAACAGTAACGAAGGAGGAGAACTTAGTAACGGCTCCTCCCATAACTTGCCACACTTCCCCCTCGAAGCGTAAACACTATGTGGGGTGCAGATGTGGCGTGTCAAGCATACGTCCCGTTATTACTGTATACGACATCCTAAAGGGAAACCTTATGGGTACTCGCGCCAGAAGTTAGAATTCTGTGAAACCTTTAGTTTAATTCTCTGGGAATATCTAATTTAGTTAAATATACCCTAAGGAAGCTACTGAAGGAACCTCCCATCAGGACGACATGCCTAACTCACCCAAAAATAGATTTTTCGCTTCGCTCAAAATCCGTTTATTGATTGCATGTTTTCTTCTTCCATGATAGTGTACAAGAGCTTCGATGAATCAGGTAGCCGATCTCTCTGTCACTAGGCTAATAGACTAGTGGCTTTAGTATACTTTCTCACATCTCCTTGGTTACCTTTATGTATAAGGTAATCTCTTTTTCCCTCTGAGTGTAGTCTAGGGCTACAATCCTAGCCGTTCTTGCCTTGAAATGTAATTCTGGTAAAGTTAAGCTAGGGTTTTCTGCCCCTTTCCAAGCCATTGTCGATGAGCTTTGCGTTTGGGTAAGAACCTCAGGGTACCTGTCGTGTGCCTCTAGCTGTCCTTTAAGGGGAATGTACTCCCCTGTTGAACATAGCCGGTTGGTATAGGCGGCTCTGCCCCCCAAGACTGAACTTGGAGGGGTCATGAGATCCCCTTCTCCCTGTAGTCTAGCGACTAGTCCTGTGCTTGCAGACCCTAGGCTGAAGTATATTGAATATTCTTTTGTCTAGAATAAACAAGCATGGGAATTCTGTTTCTCTTATAGTTTGGGAAGGATTGATGATGCCGGTCCCTTTACTGTATTAGCCCACCCTAGGCTGGAGAATGTACCCTCCTTACGCCTGGAATGGTGCTGATACTGAAACAGAGTTCCCTTGTTGGCGTGACAGGGACAGCATGAGCCGGCCCCTCTCACACCTTACACAGCACCCTTTCCCTGTTCCTTCTGTCCTTAGGTGATGGCCTAGCCATCACACCTTTGTGTCTGCTGTCCTACAATCTCACCGAGTGCCGGCGGATTGTAGGGCCGGCTCGGTCTTCAGTCTGTTAAGCCTAGCCGTTCAGCTTTCCTCTCAGCACATGACGTTCTGGGATGGCTTTTCTGCAGGCCTACATACTGGCTGGAGACCCCCTTTTGCTTTAGTGTGTTTTTCAGTCCTCCGTTGGACTGCCATCCGTTGCCCTTGTCCGACTGATAAAGGCAGGGCTGCGGATGGGTGGAAGCCTGATCATGATATGTTCTCCCCTTCCATTTGATCCCTCATTCCAGAGGAAGGCAGTGTCAGGGTGGCTATGCCATCACCCTTTCATCTTCCTTCACTCATTACTTTTTCTCTCTCTATGGGCTAGTGCTGGCAACTACGTTGACTGCCGGCCACTGACCCTTCCAGCAGAAGGTAGGCAGAGTTTGTGGTCCGACAGCCATTAATTCAACGTCACATCACGGCAGTGTATGCTCTGGGTCACCACTCAGTCACACTGTATGATGGCTGGATTGGTGTGCCTTCATTCGGCCGCCGGCTGGCCGGAGGGTTGTCGATGATTCGGCGGGCCACCGGCTATGCATAGCTTCCACCATTACCCAGTTACCCAGGTGCCGGAAAGTTATTTTCTTGTTTGCTCTAGCCTCAGGGGCTAGAGTTAGTGAAATTGTGGCATTATCTAGGGAAGAGGGCCACATCCGATTTGCCGACACAGATGAGCTCACCCTCTTTCCTGACCCAACGTTTCTCGCCAAGAACGAGATACCCACAAAGAGATGGGGTCCCTGGAGAATCTGCCCTCTGAAGGAAGATGTCTCTGTGTCCAGTGGAGAGTCTAAAGGTCTATCTTCGCAGAGCTTCAGACTTTGGGGGAGGACTACTCTTTAAAGGAGAAACATCAGGTTCAATCCTGTCACTTAAACAACTAAGGACGAAGATCACCTACTTCATTTGCAAAGCGGATCCTGACAGTACACCCGCAGGTCATGATCCCAGGAAGGTAGCCTCTTCCATGAAATTTTTCCAGCTAATGGACTTTGAGAGTCTTCGCTCGTTTACTGGATGAAGTCATCCAGGGTGTTCTTTAAACACTATGCGAAGCAAGTGCAGGAAGTGAAGAGATTCGTGGTAGCAGCAGGTAGTGAACTAAAACCTGCTGCTTAGTGCTGCGAGGAACAGTGAATTATATGGGACATTAATTCCAAGGGTGTCTATGTTGGTCCTAGTGCACAACATAGTAGTGAATTGTCATCATGGTGACAATACGGACTGTTGATCGATTGATTGAAAGTTTTCTGGCATCTTGACATCTAAGGTCATTGACGCCGATAGCATTTACTATATATGAAAAATAAAAGAGAATTCAAATAAAACTATAAAAATTAAGAAGTCATTACAATTGTTAAATAGTTTTCAGAAGACCTGCTTCTGAAATAAATCTAAAAATTCTGCTCGCATAGTAGGACACATCATGTCCAAGAATCTTGGCAAGGATGAACCTGCCATCCTCACCTCGAGCCTCAAGCAGATATCTATTTCTTAAGTTAGTTAAATTAGGGCATTCGGTCAACAAATGCCTCACTGTTAAAGGCACTAAACAGTCCTCGCAATACGGTTGGTGTTGGCCCTTCAGCAGAAACTCGTGTGTCAACCGTGTGTGACCAATACGGAGACGACAAAGAGTCGTCTCCCATTTTCGGGGTATCATGTTATACCTCCAAGGTGATATGATATTTGTTACTTCCCTCATTTTATTGCCATCTTGACTATCCCAGTGCTGTTGCCATTTATCACAAACCAATTTCTTGATGTAAGGTAGGAAATCATTACAGGGAATGGGATACCTCCTTGGTAGCAACTCGTATGCCGCATTCTTCGCCAGTAAATCTGCCTTCTCATTCCCAGACACACCTACATGTGCTGGAACCCAACAAAATCGAACTGTTATACCTCTCCGTCCAATAATAAAAAGCCATTCTAAAATCTTTAAAACTAGAGGGTTACTAGAATTAAAAACTTCTAAAGCTTGAAGAACACTCCTTGCATCACTAAAAATTGTAAAATTACCCTGCTTTTCCAAAGCTATTTTCTCAATAGCGGTTAATATGCCATACAGTTCGGCAGTAAATATGGAAGCTGTTAGAGGAAGTGCACCTCTACAATTAAAATCATTACTGTGTACTCCAAATCCAACGCCAGCATCAGATTTGGAGCCATCAGTATATATAAAAGTCGATCCCCTATGTTCTTCAACATGTTCCATAAAAATAGACCTGGATTCTAAGTCAGTCATATTCTTCTTAACTCCAATAAAGTATCTACAGAAAGATATGTCAGGTAATTTCCATGGAGGCGTTGATGATACCTTGAATGGAAGCACCTTAATTCTAATTATATCCAGATTACTTAATAATTGTTTAACCCGAAACCCAAAAGGTTGAGGAGATTTTGGGTGCAACTCAAAGTAGGTTGAGTGCCTTACAAGGCTTGCATTCTGAAAGGCTGAAGAATTAGGGAGTCTTTGCAATCTAAACCAATACCGAATAATAGAGGACATTCGGTAAAGGTCTAGAGGCAACTCCCCAGCATCAACAAGGAGACTTGTGATAGGGGAGGTTCTAAAGGATCCTGTGGACAATCTTGTACTAGCATGATGTATGGAATCTAATATTTTTAACCGGCTTGGGGTGGCTGAGGAGTATATTTCACATCCATAACTAATTTTGGAAAAAATCAAGGTCTTGTATAATTTTAAAATTGTATCCCGGTCTGCCCCCCATGATGTTTGGGACAATACTTTTAAAAGATTCATAGCTTCAAGACATTTAGCTTTTAATGCTTTTAAGTGAGAAACCCATGTAAGCCTACAATCAAATATCAACCCTAAAAATTTAGCTTCACTTGCACATGGGATCCGTTGACCTTTGATATATATATATCAGGGTCTGAATGTACTCCCGGATACGACAGAAATGGACAATTGTAGTTTTACTTGTCGAGAACTTAAATCCATTCATATCGGCCCAATGGATAATTTTATCAATAGAGAGTTGTATTTTTCTCTCAACCATTGCCATTCTAGTCCCAGCAAATGATATGGAGAGATCATCCACAAATAATGTTGCGAGAACATCCCGGGGAATGACTGAGGATATCCCATTAATTGCTAATGCAAAAAGGGTTACACTCAGCACACTCCCCTGAGGAACTCCTTCTTCCTGGCATTTACTCTGTGATAAAGCTTCCCCAACTCTCACTTGGAAAACTCTATGTGAAAGAGATGATTGAATGAATAGTGGTAGCTCTCCTCTTAATCCTAACTCATGGATTCTTTTAAGTATACCATATCTCCATGTGGTATCATATGCCTTTTCAAGATAAAAAAAGACTGTCACATGGTGCGGTTTGGAAGCGAACGCTTCACAAATGGAGGACTCAAGTTGTATCAGCACATCAGTTGTTGAGTGCATTTTTCTGAATCCACATTGAATGGGTGATAAAATACCCCTCTTTTCAAGGTACCACATCAGTCTTACATTGACCATCTTTTCCATGATTTTGCACAAACAAGATGTCAAAGCAATTGGCCTATAATTTGCTGCTAAAAGCTTGTCCTTACCGGGTTTTAAAAAGGCTAGAATAATGACTAGTTCCCAAACACTTGGATAACTATGATCATGCCACATTCTATTAAAAATGCTTAAAATAAATAACTTTGTATTAAAATGTATGTGTTTAATTATTGCATATGGAATTCCATCGGGTCCAGGGGCTGTATCGTTACACATAGCAAGAGCAGAATCAAATTCTCTTTCAGTAAAAGGAGAATTATATGACTCTTGCTTTCTTGTTGCAAAATTTAAAACTTTCTTTTCTTCAATGCTCCTATACTGGTGACCAGTAGCTGCTTCACACTTGCACGATACATTTGAAAAATGGTCAGCCAGGGCCTTGCTAACTTCAGTTGCTCCAGTCATATACTGGCCATTTACCTTTAACACTGGTGTTGGGTTTGGGGTGAATTTGCCTGCTATCTTTTTGACTTTCCTCCACACAGATGAAGTTGGTATTCTACTGTTAATGGAGGAAACAAATGACATCCAAGACTGGCGCCTAGCTTCTTTCATGGCACGACAGAACTGTGCTCTACATTTCTTGTATATGACTAAATTCTCCTCAGTACGGCGCATGCGCAATCGAGTTAAAGACTTTCTTGTGGCTCTGTGCAGGGCAGTTAGTTCAGATGACCACCAGGGGACTGGTCGTCGTCTGAATATCCCTGTTGTTTTGGGAATGGAATTTACTCCTGCTGTATGAAGATTTCCATTGAGTAAGTCTATGGCATCATCAACACTTTCAAACTGTTCTACATTTCCTTCAATTTCACTTAGCTCCCGAAATCTATCCCAGTCCGCCTTATCAAGATTCCATCGAGGCGATCTCTGTAAAGGTAGACCATTGTTGGTGTCTATAATGATTGGTGCATGATCACTAGTATGCCAATCATCTAATGTTCTCCAATTAAAATCGAGAAGACAATTAGAGCTTGCAATTGATAAGTCAATGCAGGACAAGGTACCTGTCTGTACATGAAAATGTGTGGGCTCTCCTGTATTGAAGAGTCCGACATCTTCATTCTCCAAAATTGACGATATAATATTACCCCTTGCATAAAAGATGTCTACTATTAAGATCTAGTAAGAGAGAGGGTTGTGGGAGTTGTTTAATCACTTCTAATATATTATCATATGAGATGTTATCATTTGGAGGCAAGTAAAGAGAACAGATTCTGTATTTTCTCCCTATATCAATCTGTACAGCCACTGCCTGCAGAGGGGTACAGATAGACAAAGATATTTGGGGAACATCTCGACGAACGTATATAAGACTTCCCCCATGGCTCCCTGCTCGTTGATCATATGGTGTCCTATAGCTAACATACTCTCGAGGACAAGGAGTATTAGCATCGAGCTTGCTTTCTTGTAGACATACTGTTATAGATGAGTGCTCACGTATGAGGAGCTTAAGTCGTTCATATTTCGCCCTTAAACCCTGGCAATTCCATTGCAGAATGGAGGAAAAAACTATGGTTTATTTTTTGGAAGACACCTTAGATGAAGTCTTCCTAGTGGCAATATTTGATCTAACAATATTTCCCGGAGGTAACTCTAGACAAGATCTTGATATAGTGGGTTTTGTGTTTCTCTTTTTTTTTTTTTGTCCTTTTGATCTAATTGTTGAGGAGGGTGGTGGACCTCAACTTGAATTTCTTATTGGTTCAATTTACCTTCTAGTTGATCAGAAACATCAGCAGACAAGATATCATATTTATTTGAAGTAGTGACTTCAATGTTTCTTATGGTAGAAGGTGAGAGAGATGGAGGTCTCTCTCTTTTTCGATTAAAAGGTTGTGATCTGTCAGGTTTTTGCACCTTCCCCACTACAGGTTCACCAGGTAAATTGGTTTCAAGTGGGACCTCCATCAGATCAGGCAAGGACACGGCCTGTGAGAGGTTTGTACTATTGTTTAAAATCGGAGTAGTTGGTTTTTGAATAATTTTCAGATCTTCAAGTATCCGTTTTGAATTTTCTACAATTTCTGGATATAGATTTTTGACGGGACTTTCAACCTCTAACTACTTTCATTTGTTTCTTTATCTTAGAAGTTGTCGGGAGTTTCAAACTGATCATTCGAAAGTCCCGCCATTTAACTCCACAAACGTTACGTTAAATTGAGCTAAGATTGAAAGATCTCGCGGGCGTTGCTGCTAATGACTATGGTCCAATACGTGACGGTATTGGGGCATAAAATTTAACCACCTGTTGGGAAGGAGCGGGTGTCAGAGAAACTAAGTATTTGTTATTTACGAATCACAAAATTCGTCTCGTATTATTACACCACGATAAAAATATTGATGTATATGTTTAGAGCCAAGGACTCTCTAGTTTCGTGGATTATAGCAAATTATGGCCTTCAGCCGAAGCATTAAGCTCACCCTTCGATTTGAAGTAAGACTTTAACAGTTTCTCAGTCTTGTGGTCGATAAAGAAGCTTTATCAGACCCCTTATAAAAGGGATTTTGACGAAGGAAAAATCTATTTCTGGGGAAAGACCTGTGACGGCCGGTGAAAAGGTCCTTCTTTACACTTTTCTAATATAAATCTTCCAAATATACCAGAGAAAGATAAAAGCATGGAATGCAGAGGTTACTACCCTCGCGCGAGCACCTTGTGGGTGTCGTGTATACAGCAGGGGCATGTGAAAACCACTATTCACAGGCTGTCTTCCATTTAGATAATTCCTTCATCAAAGGGAAGGGCCGTAACAGAGGCCCTAGAAACCACACTTGGACCATGCCACCGACACCTAACACGAGTGCCCTCTAGGACATCCTTCTGTTTTGGACTTGCTCGCTTAGTCGTATTTGTTTGTGCTCTTGGTGTTTTTGCCCGTTTTTGGCTTTAATTCATCATGACTGACGCTACTATTTCACCTTTACCAATGTTAAGTACCATAGTTTGTTTTGACAGTTTTTTACAGTACCGGGCATTTGTTCTCTTTCCAGTAATGTGGATTTTAATTTTGGATCGGCTTGGCCTTCCTCGGCGTCGGCAGCCATTGTGGCTTTGTTCGCTTTGCTGGTATTTCAAGTTAATATTGCCCATCTGGTACTCTGTCATCTAGGTTATATCACTTACAATTTGTGAACCATTATTATTATCATTATTTTATTATTGTTTTACTATGGTATTTTTTGCTAGCAAGTCCAATTTGGACGAACGAAGAATAACGTTCTTGGCTTTATTATAGTTTAAGTACCCGCCTCGGGAAGGCGGTCGTTTTTAGACTATATCTTTATATTTATTTGTTACGCAGTCGTTATTCTTCGTTCATGGTTATTACAATTTTATTATTATTCTTATATCATATTATTGTGTGCTTTTGGTTCTTTATAGAGTAACAATGAGAGCATGAGCATGGAGTTCTCGTTTTCTGTTAAGAATTCCCTCCCCTCTCCCAAGGACACTTTAGTTAGCGCGGGAGATCGAAGTTTTCTTCGGAGTTGCCCAGAGCTACGGTCGTCCTCTCTGCCTATCTCCCCCGAACAAGTAAGTCCATCTTATTGTTACTCTCTCTGTCTCCGCTCCAAACTGCGTGAAACCAGGTCGGTTCCCCCTAGTCTTTTTCTGAGTGAGAAGTGTTTTTATATCTGTCTGTAACTTTGTGATCCCACTGATTGGGAATTAGATTTATTTACTAAGATACGTCAGAGAACCTTGGTAGGTGTTCTACCAAGGTATTGTATTGAAATTAAGTGTATTTAGTCCTTTTTTTTTGTCCGACGTGGACTTAGTGCCCCACAGGCACATGTTACAGACCCCTAAGGGAGATAGTTTCATTTAACAATTAGTTCAAATGTTTTAGTGTGTTATTTCCTTGATAAATAGTTATTTTTGTAATAAATTTGTAAAGTGTATTCATATTTTATTGAATCCTGGACAGTTTTAGGAGGCTAACCTCTTCAAGGTCTTGTTATCGGCCCACACCATCGGGCCTAGAATCATAATTGTAATAAGTCGGAGAAAAATTCACGACATTTGGTCCTTCGAACCGGATAACAAGTGCCTCCCAGAGCTAGAAAGGAAATCAGTAAAGTATGACCCTTAGGGTAGCCCTGATAGGACATAGCCAGCTCCCCCCGAATCTGCCGCAATGTTCAGGTAACGAGGTAGAAATTTACCGAAGGTCAATCAATTCCTAAATGACGATTTGCAATATTGGCAGAAGAGGTATGATCTGATTGTCTTGTACCTGGGAGGGAACGACCTGGCAACAGACCACCCCAAAACCGTGTGGGATAACTTAAGAGTCCTGGTTGAATGGTTGAGGAACATTACAGAAATTATTGCTATTTGTGACGCCGAGGTTAGGGAGTACCTACCTGACAATAGGTTCGCTGTCAATCCGACCGAGTACATAAGCAAGGTAAAGAACTTTAACGTGAGAGTCTCCAAGTATTGTTCAAAGAGGCATCGGTACGGTGTGAGACACCTGCCGATGAATTCAAGAGCCTACCGCGAGGGCAGGTTAAATGACGGAGTCCACTTCGATCAAACGATTCGCAATGCTTTCCTCAACCGTTTGATGAGGCTGATCAGGAGAGAGACGGAGAGACGTAACAATTAAAGTCCTAAGCGTCCCGATGTGCGATCGACCGCGTGTGTCTCTAGTTTTTTGTGCCCCCACCTTCTTAACATAAATATAATTCTCTTTCTTCCTAGCTTGCCAACCCCCCCCCCTAAAATAGAGTAAAGTTAGTCAAAATGGCGGTGGCCACGATCGTACACATCGAGGCGTCGATGGGCCTCATAGTCGACTTACTGAGTGAAACACAACGTGCATTAGTAGAAACCTACTCTGAATCAGTGTACCAGAATCTGGTCACGGAATTGCAAGAGGAGGTAAGACAGCTAAGAGAGCTGTATAAGAATCAATATGTTAAACTAGAACTTAGTTTAGAAGCCCGAATCAGGCATACGTTGGGAGAAGCTACGCGAGCTTCTACCATTCTATATAATCGCATTGACAGAGTGAAAGTCGCTCCAACGGGGAATGTTTCCCTCCCCAGATTGAAGCCGCTGCCTCTCCCCACGTTTGAAGGGAAAGTGCAGGAATATGCTTCATTTCGAGAGCTCTTTACGATACATGTAGATCGAAGAGCAGATTTAGATGATGTATCTGAATTCACATATCTGTTGGGGACCTTAGGCAGAGAGCCGCTTAGGATCGTGAAATCCCTAAGTGTAACCGCCGCGAACTATAAAATAGCGTTGGATCTTTTAGATAAACAGTATGGTAATGTCCATCCGACACTCGTAATTTTGCACAGAAAGTTGGCTAATATCTTTGTACCCTCATTAGATCCTGTAGAGCTGAAAAGGTTCCGTTTCGAATTATCGATTATAAATAAGCAATTCAAGAGGCTAAGTAGTAATGATATAGGCCATGGTATGGTCATGAGCCTCATTAATCAAAAGTTGTCTGAAGGGAAGCTCTACAGGAAAGTGGTCGAGCATCTAAGAAAGTGTGACTATATGTTAGATGAGTTCTTTGACACAATAGATTTCATTATCAGAATGCTCGAGGACGATGCCTTGCAACGAGGAGATAAGCTTGAACCTGGCAAGAGAGTAGACATCGGTGTAAGAGCGAAGACAAAACCTGTCCACAATAATTCTTGTCCCTTTTGTAATGAACTGCACCCGCCTCACGGATGCCGTCAAGTAACCGACGTGGCTGCCAGACGTCGCATTTTGCTAAAAAGGGGCCTCTGTTTCAATTGTACCAAGTCTGGTCATCGAAGTGATAAGTGTCCCGTCCCAAACTCTTGTAAAAATTGTAATGCTAACCACCACACAGCCATTTGTGATAATTATAATGCGGGAAGACGACCGCAATCAGGTCCAAGTAATAGTAGTAGTCCGTCTACAACGTCCCGCCCCGTAGTAAATGCGACACCTCGACAGCACGAAACTGCCCCCGCCCATCTAAAGATAAAGTGGAATCCAAACAGTGCAAAAGTGCAAAGATCGCACAGACGTTCGATGTGGACCTCCCATGTACCATCTTGCCAACGACTATGGCCGAAGTCAAGCATAAACAAGGTAGCAAGCGAGTCCGCTTGTTCCTCGATTCAGGAAGCCAAAAAAGCTTCATATCTGCGAAAACCGCAGGACAATTAGGCCTACCGGTGGTAGGAAGGGTAGCACTGAACATAGCTCCATTTGGCTCCGCAGAAATAAGCGGACAATATGATGTCGTAAGCTGTAGGGTAGAGATGGGAAAAAGAACAGTACGAATGAAGCTGTAGGCACATGAAAACGTTGACGTCCCAATCCATAACGCTGGTTATGTACAAGTCAGACAGCATCTGTTGAGTAAGGGAGTCACATTAGCCGATCCAGAGAACAAGTCCGATGTCCACATTTTAGTAGAGCTGATTATTTTAGCTACTTCATCATAGGCATCGAGAAGGTTGATGGGATAAATCTTTTCCTGACCCATAATGGTATGTCGCCATACGGGAAAGTGCCGCAGTGGCTATTGGAAGGGAAAAGGATCGAACAGGTGAAAACGCTCCGAGTATGTAAAATTGCGAGTGAGCGATACCAGTTTGACGTAGATGAGTGGTGGCGTTTGGACCGTGTTGGCATAGCCCCATCAGAGCAATATACTGTTCGCGAGGCGGAAGCCATGCGAAAGGTGTCACAAAGTGTTGTAAAGAAACCTGAGGGATATCAGGTTAGCCTACCATTCGGGTCGGATGCTAGGCCAGATACGAATTATTGAAAGGCTATAGTGCAGTTAGAGTCGTTGCAAACTAAGTTCAGGAAGGACAGGGAATATTTTGATCAATATCAGGGAGTGATAAATAAATATCTTGAAGCAGGTTTTATATCAGAAGTGAAGGAACCCAAGGTTGAAGGGTATTATATGCCGCATTTTGGAATTAAGAAAGATAGCCGCACGACCCCCTCAGAATCGTGTTCAATGCCTCGGCAAAATCCAAGGGTCATAAATCGTTGAATGAATGCCTCTTATCGGCCCCAATCTGGTAGAATTAGCATATCATTTGCTCATAAGGTTCAGGTTGAACAAATATGCCATGCTAGCTTTTAAGTATGACTTCATAGGAAGTTCTACTAACCATAATAATTACCTGGAACATAGATGAAGAATTGTTAGTAATTATTTCTCAGCTGATCCCATCTTTGTCGTCAATTTTTCTTGGTGGGATTTAATGATACATTGGTATTCTTAAAATACAAGTTTAATGATATGTGTGGCTACATGCTCTATGACAGCTGACTCCTAAGTGTGTGTGGAGCGTCATACACAATCTGACAAAACCAAGACATTTCTAAACAAAAGAGCATTGCTCTGAAAAGACTTAAATCCTACTCCAGTACAAAACTATAAAGAATTACATCCTATCTCTGAGGTAATCAACAAATGTTTGAATCCTAATACCAAAACAAATCATTACACTTATGTACAAAGCATAACATGTTTTATTCATGCAATATGATGCAATGTTGCGCAATACCTGCAACACTTGAAATAATATAGTACATTTTTGGGCTCAAGCCATGATGTCCTGATGGAAGGTTCCTTCAGTAGCTTCCTTGGGTATATTTAACTACAGAGAATTAAACTAAAGGTTATCACAGAATTCTAACTTCTGGTGCGAGTACCCTAAAGGTTTCCCTCTAGGATATCGTATATCAACAGGGGACGTATGTATTAACACGCCACATAGCTATCTGCACCCCATATAGAGTTAACACTTCGATATGGAAAGGTGGAGAATAACTGGGGAGCCGTTCCACAGTTACACTCGTCCGTGGCTGCTTTTGGTACTCGAAACGTAAACAAACGGGCGCCATTGCTAAATGACGTCACGTCCGTCCTGATCCTTCAGCCTATAGCCCCTTGCTTTGGTCGGATTTCCCTTTGTGCGATTTTCATCGACTTACATCACCGTTATGTCGTTACCTTCAGCCTCGCCTTCTTCTGGAAAGTTGAGTACCAGGTCCCAGTATTGTTTAAATAAGCTCTAGCCGTAAAGTAACTTCTACTTTTCGTAAAATATTGTGTTTTGTGGCGGAGCTGTGCCGATCCCGGACGCGCCATTTTATGGCGTCGCTGTTCTATTGCATGCCTTATTTAGTTAGCCAGAACAGCCTTAACTAATTTATATTATTAGTTATTTAGTTTTCATAGCTAGGAATTACTTATATCGTGTTTTAGCGCTCATCTACTCGGTCGTCGTTCGACCCCATACTAGATCGCTAGCTTAGCCGCTAGGCTAGATAGCGTAGTGCTTGTGTTCATGCATGATATATACCAGTGATCCTAGGTTAAGTTATGAAGATTGTGGCAATTTTAAACATACTGTTAACTGTGATGTAAGTGTTTTTGCCTTCAGGGACCATATAGGGGACCGGGTTGATTGCGTATCTTTCCACCCTAACCTAAATGTAGGAACCCCTATATGCTCCCTTATCCCCTGCCTGCGGGCATTCCCTCTGTGTGGCCATGCTTTCCCTTCTATATAGGGGAATCTTGTCTACAAACAGAGTATTTATCGCTTCTCTGTCTACCCTAAGGGAATGATCCCCCTTAGGGTTGCGACCGAGAAATAAGGAACGGCTCTGCCCTTCCTCAGTTGCACCTGGTTGGGTTACTCCTTCCTCCCTGCAACTTGCGATGTGTCTTTCAGCCTACCTAGCCTAGGAGTTAACCCTCCTTCTCTAGGTTAAGCTCTGGGAGTTGATTCTGTACTTTTATAGTTTGAGACGGTACTCATTCTGGTTACCTAACCTAGGTTAGGGAGCGTTCTCCCTCTCCTTGGTGGCCGTTCTTGTACAGAGCCTCCACTATGGAAGACCCCTCATCTTCTCCCTCCCCACCTATCCCTTTGGTGTAGGCTTGCCTATACACATCTGTCCTTAGTCCTACAATTCCTCCCTTGGGTGGAGTGGTAGGGCTAACTTGTTCTCGTGCTGAGCTGGCCGCTCTGGTACACATACCCTTCATAGCGGTCTATGGGGGTAGTCGCCGGCAGCGGTCCGCCCGGGGGGGGGGTTTCCCCCTCTTGAGTGCCCTCTAACCCTCCCTTAGGTTACCCCAGGCACCCGGCCGACTGCCGGCCCCCTGCCGCCGGATGCTATGAGTATCTACTCCTATCATGAGTGCACTCTCTCCGGAGGGATGCCGGAGGGGTATGTGGTCTTACCTTTCCCATCCCTCCTTACCTTTCTCTCCGTCTATCCTGGTGCCGGTCCCTTGCCGCCTCCACCGCCGGCGATACCGCCTTACCCTTGGTGACATTTTTTCATAAGATGCCCCCCCCCCTCCTCTAAGACGTCAGTCTTCCGTGTGCCGGAGGCTGCCGCCTTCCGTCGGCATACAGCCAACGTTCCACCCCTCTTTTACCTAGTAACAGATGGCTGACCCTCCGTGCCGGCCACCCGGGTGCCGGCATTGATTGCCGGCGGTCTAGGTATACAACCATGTACTTATCTGTCTTATGAATTGTTCCAAGCTCACCAAGCCGTCAGCCGTCGGCTGCCGGAGCCGCCGCCTCCTGCCGGCGACCTGCCGCTGTGCCGGCGGTCGCCAAGATGGTATTACATTTTAGATACTCAACGTGTCTGTCTTGATGCCTTCCACCCTGCAGGACCGGCCTCCGGCGTGCTGCCGGTCTGCCGGCACCCCCTGGAGACGTTAAGCGACATGCACCCCTTCTCATACCTGCCGACGATATGCCGACAGCCAACATACTGCAGCCAGATGGCTTAGCCACTTCCACATATAGGTATTGTCTTACCTCTGAAATTGTGGCTGGGCTGTCTGATTGCACATTACAATATTCCAGCATACTCTGTGTCTTCGCGAAGCCGATTGCCGGAACCTATATCTAATAAGGGGTGTTCCTACTCCCCTTCTAACCAGGGATCTGAGTGGTCTCAGTCCCTGTTACACCTCGCAGGCAATTTCTGCTAGAGGCTTAGCTTCTACCCACCACGGCTTATCCATATGGATTTCCGTTTTGTGGCCTTCGGCCACAAAAGAAATTGCCTACTGATAAGGTTACGGTAACCGACTGGGCGGGATTCACAAGTATGTGTCTATCTACTTCCTTTCCCGCTCCCTACTCTCAGGCATTATAATACCTTATGAATTGTTTTAATGCTTAAAAACTTAGATTAAGTTATCTTAACTTTAGAGTAATGTAAGTCATTCTTATGCCTTCCATGTACTCATGATCTCTTTCTTTTACAGGAGGAATATATGAAGGGCGAAAGCAACTTTTGTGGAGTGAAGCGCCCGGACTTCTACGGGCACAAGGCGTGCCGGACCCACGCCCCCTGCGCCGCCAAGAGAGGCGACCTGAAATACTGGGACCCGCAGCACTGTACAGTCTACAAGAGTCGTCTGGTCGAGGCGTTCAACGATCCTACTTCAGCGGAGGCAAGGGACAACGCTCGAGAGAAGCTACGCAAGTGGATGCGTGGCTTCCAGAAGAACACCACCGGACCGTATCTCGCCAGCGAAGATTTGAGGGCCTTGTTGTTTCCAAAGGCATCTAAAGACTCTGTGGTCCCCAGTGATCAGATCTCCACCGTCCAGCTCGTGGTGGAACCTGATATCGTCATGGCCCAGTCCATGCATGAGTGCCACTTAGATTCCGATAACGTGGAACGTATGTCGGAAGTGTCGGAAGAGACGGAGAAGAACCTCATGGGCGAGGAGCTCGACTATGAGGAAGATCAGGTGGAATACCCTGATTTGGAGTCTGAGGTCGCTCCCACTCCTACTCCCGCATCGACTCCTGCACCGTCCGAGGAACCTGTTCCTTGGACTTCCGCCACCCCGGACCCTCTTCCATCAGGCACTCAGGAGGTCTTCAAGATGCTTGAAGCCCTCATGGAAAGAAAACTTTGTGAGACCCATGAGCAATTCCGGTCTACCCTAGTGAGTTTTAAACAACCGAAACGGATTTCGGTTAAGGACCTCCCCTCTTGCTCGGATACTAACCCATGGAGATATGCCGAGCATATGCCGATCAAAACTGGTAAGATCTTCATCATTGAGAAGGTCGGCTCGATCTTGTTGGAAGAAGTGGAATTCTTCCCGAATTTCGAGGCTTATCTGGACTGTTACGTCCGGCTCAGGTCCGAACCAGCCTCAAAGGAAGAGACCGAACCGAAGGAAGTAATCGTGTTCGATCTCGCGAAGGCCCAGGCTATGCTAGCCAGTGCGGTGAAGAGTAGGGGTTTCACCAACTCCAAGATGCCGGCGCTCAGCAAGAAGCACCCAACCTTCGTTGCGCCGAATGCTGCGACCTTCCCCTTTATAGAAAAGGCCTTCACAGCAGTCTTGAAAGCAGTGGAAGAAGGTAAACCTTGCCCTGTACTGGAGGAGTGCAGACCCTTCTCCCTTACCGTCCCCCCCGATGATAGGCACTGGAAAGACGAAACCCCAGCAACGTAAACAGGGACAGCAGTTTCCGGGTTCCGCTACTCCCCAATTGGCAGCACAGCCACAGCAGACCTTTCAGTTGGTCACCCAGCCAGTGGTGTCGCAGTCACCGGTCTTTACCCCTGCATTCGAGCAACATGCTACTACCTTTCGTCCCAGAGGTAGGGGCTCAAGCAGAGGTTTCGGCAGAGATTCGTCTCGCCGCCCCTCCAGAGGCAGAGGAGGAAGGGGAGCTAGCGGCCGAGGTGGCAAACCCTCGGGACACCAGAAGCAATGAAGTGCTTCCGGTGGGAGGAAGACTCCGCCAATTCCAGGATCGTTGGACCTTCGATACCTGGGCACACAGCATCGTCAAGAAGGGACTAGGCTGGAGCTGGACGCAACCACCCCCAGCCTTCCAGCAATTCTTCCAATAGTCAACCCCCCTCCTGGAAGAATACGTCCTAGAACTCTTGAACAAGAAGGTGATCAGGAGGGTAAAGTCAACCAGGTTCCAAGGGAGACTATTTTGCGTTCCCAAGAAGGACTCCGACAAACTCAGAGTCATTCTAGACTTATCCCCTCTCAACAAGTTCATTGCGAACAACAAGTTCAAGATGCTGACTCTCCAACAAATAAGGACCCTTCTGCCTCAAGGGGCCTACACGGTCTCCATAGAGATGGCGGATGCCTACTGGCACGTTCCAATGAATCATCACGCTTCCTCCTACCTAGGATTTCGACTCCAAAGGAAAAGTTACGCCTTCAGGGCCATGCCCTTCGGGCTAAACGTGGCTCCACGGATCTTCACCAAGCTGGCAGACGCCATCGTCCAACAGCTCCGCCTTCGCGGCGTCCAAGTGATGGCTTACCTAGACGACTGGCTGGTCTGGGCGACATCGCCCGAAGATTGTGTAAGAGCCTGCAACAAAGTCACCCAGTTCCTAGAACATCTGGGATTCAAGATAAACGCCGAGAAATCTCGCCTCTCTCCAGCTCAGAAGTTCCAATGGTTGGGAATCCATTGGGATCTTCAGTCACACCGCCTTTCCATCCCGCAGAAGAAAAGGAAGGAAATAGCAGGGTCTGTCAGAAGACTGCTGAAATCCAAACGGATCTCAAGACGACAGCAGGAACAAGTTCTAGGCTCTCTACAGTTCGCCTCTGTGACAAACCCAGTGCTTCGCGCACAGCTAAAGGATGCCGCGGGAGTCTGGAGACGTTTCGCATCCATCGCTCGAAGAGACCTCAAGAGACGGCTCCCAAACAGACTTCGCTTACTATTAAAGCCGTGGTCGGAAGCAAAGGCCCTGAAAAGGTCCATTCCTCTTCAACACCTGCCTCCATCGATCAACATCCACACGGACGCTTCACTGGAGGGTTGGGGAGGTCACTCCCACCAACGACAGGTTCAAGGAACATGGTCTCCCCTATTCAAGACGTTTCACATCAACATCTTGGAGGCCATGGCGGTTCTTCTCACCCTGAAGAAACTCTCCCTGCCTCCCTCGATCCACATTCGTCTGACTCTGGACAACTCGGTGGTAGTCAGATGTCTCAATCGTCAGGGCTCGAGATCACCCCAGATAAATCAGGTACTTCTTCCGATCTTTCGTCTGGCAGAAAAGAAGAAATGGCACCTGTCTGCAGTTCACCTACAAGGATTCCGCAACATGACGGCGGACGGTCTATCACGGACAAGCCCAATAGAGTCGGAATGGTCTCTAGACGCAAGATCATTCTCCTTCATCTCTCACCAAGTCCCGGAACTTCAGATCGATCTCTTCGCAACGAGCGACAACAATCAACTTCCTCGATATGTGGCCCCGTACGAGGACCCCAAGGCAGAAGCAGTGGATGCCATGTCACTGGATTGGAACAGATGGTCCAAAATATACCTGTTCCCTCCCCCCAACCTTCTGCTGAAAGTCCTCTCCAAACTGAGAACCTTCAAAGGGACAGCGGCCTTAGTGGCTCCCAAGTGGCCCCGGAGCAATTGGTACCCCCTGGTCCTGGAGCTGCAGCCCACGCTGATTCCCCTCCCGGGCCCAGTTCTCTTTCAACAAGTACAGAAGTCGACTGTCTTCGCTTCATCACTGAAAGTCAGGGACCTTCATCTCATGATTTTCTCTCCCTGGCCGCAAAGAAAAGGTTTGGGATCTCGAAGAAAAGTCTAGACTTCCTCGAGGAATACAAGACTGAATCCACACGACGGCAATATGAATCTTCCTGGAGAAAGTGGGTCTCGTTCGTCAAAGCAAAAAATCCTACGGAAATCACCATTGATTTTTGCATGTCCTTCTTCATTCACCTTCATGGACAAGGCTTAGCAGCCAACACGATTTCTACCTGCAAATCGGCTTTGACTAGACCACTACTGTACGCCTTCCAGATTGATCTGTCCAGCGATATCTTCAATAAACTACCAAAGGCATGCGCTAGACTACGCCCAGCACCTCCGCCAAAACCTATCTCCTGGTCCCTGGACAAGGTGCTCCATTTTGACTCTAACCTGGACAACGATTCGTGACCTCTAAAGGACCTGACTCAAAAAGTTATCTTCCTTTTTGCTCTCGCCTCGGGAGCCCGAGTCAGCGAAATAGTGGCATTGTCAAGAGACGAGGGTCATATCCTGTTCACAGATACAGGAGAACTTACCCTCTTCCCTGATCCGACGTTTCTCGCAAAGAATGAATTACCCACCAAGAGATGGGGCCCTTGGAGAATCTGCCCCCTGAAGGAAGATGTCTCTCTATGCCCAGTGGAGAGTCTTAAGGTCTATCTTCAAACAACTTCAGACTTCGGTGGAGGTCAACTCTTCAAAGGAGAAACATCGGGTAGTGACCTGTCACTGAAACAACTAAGAGTGAAAATCACCTACTTCATTCGCAGAGCGGATCCTGACAGTACACCCGCAAGTCATGATCCTAGAAAAGTCGCGTCCTCTCTGAATTTCTTCCAGAGCATGGATTTCGAAAGCCTCAAGAGCTTCACAGGGTGGAAATCGTCGCGCGTTTTCTTCAAGCACTACGCGAAGCAAGTGCATGAAGTTCAACATTTCGTGGTAGCCGCAGGTAGTGTTATGAAACCTGCCGTTAACTCTGCATAGAACAGCGAGTTACTTGGGACTTTAACTCTACGGGTGCCTGTGATGACCCTTGTGTGATACATAGTGATTTCATGGACACTTAGTGTTTCTAATAGACTGTTCTTTCAAGGTGAAATGTCATAGACTTCAAATGAGTGCCACATGCCCTAGGGCATGATGTGTTTTCCTTTGAAAAAGACTGACGTTCCTCCAGAACTTGTGTTTCTAAAAGTGAAATTTCTTTCAGATTCAAGATTGAAGTCTTTTATCTTCTATGTACATTATTCTTTATTATTGTAAATTAACTTTACACCTTTTATTGCAATTGTTATCACTATAATCTGCAATCTATGAAATACAATGTCTATTTTATTACGTGTGCGTCTCTCTCCGCTCCTATTATTATTATGAAATAGATGATTGTCACAGTTTCATTTAACCCCTTCCCTTTGGAATGAGAAGAATAATATAAATTTATCTGTATTATATACTCACTCATGCTGTGTAATATTCCTACTTGAATACTTACCTTCGTCCTGCCTTCGAGACCAGATTGATCTCTCCTCCAAGGAGTGTAGTGATTAATTATCACTTGTCTATGCTTGAGAATATTCCTACCCCAATATTAACCTTCTGTCTTGTCTCCGAGTCCTGTACGAATTCTCCGCAGGGTGAGTAGCCCTTCAATGATCACTTCGGATTTTGGTATGATCCGCCGGGACTTCTCTGCCAGGGGGGCAGGAAGCTGGATCCCCACGGAAACTCTAGCGAGGACACATTACATACCTCTATTCAGAGCCCTTGGCACTTACTTAAAAGGGGAAATTTTCCACGATACATTAATTCTCTGGTACACTTCCATCAGGACGTCATGGCTTGAGCCCAAAAATGCGAAAAATCTATTTTTGGGTGAGATAGCCATGACGTCCTGATGGACCCTCCCGTCTATTCTAGTCCAGCCTTTCAGGCCCCGCCCTGTCCTGCTGTATCATGGAGATTAGCAAGAAGCTGGGCTCAGGATGAGGACGGACGTGACGTCATTTAGCAATGGCGCCCGTTTGTTTACGTTTCGAGTACCAAAAGCAGCCACGGACGAGTGTAACTGTGGAACGGCTCCCCAGTTATTCTCCACCTTTCCATATCGAAGTGTTAACTCTATATGGGGTGCAGATAGCTATGTGGCGTGTTAATACATGCGTCCCCTGTTGATATACGATATCCTAGAGGGAAACCTTTAGGGTACTCGCACCAGAAGTTAGAATTCTGTGATAACCTTTAGTTTAATTCTCTGGGAATATCCCTGTAATTGAATATACCCAAGGAAGCTACTGAAGGAACCTTCCATCAGGATGTCATGGCTATCTCACCCAAAAATAGATTTTTCGCTTCGCTCAAAATCCGTTTATTACAATAATACATAACAGTCTCCTCCCCCTTATCTTGACATTGTAAAAATCTTCATAAATCTAATCTCTCAGGGGGCTTTCCTCTGTTAATCCTATTAGGAAGCACTTTAACCTCATCTTGTACTGGTACATGAATTGGTTCTGAATCTACATTGGATGTTGGACCATCTTGGTTAATATTTGACTCATATGATCTAACTACTTCTTTAAGTTTCTCATCTCTAACATTCACATGCTCTACTGTCTTTCTGTTTAATGGCTGTAATTGATCAACATGACGTTTTACAACATTATCACCAACACGAACATCATAATGTAAAACTCCTATCTCTCTTACAATCTCTCCTGGTACCCACTTCTCTGGAGTGTTGTACGATCTTACCATGACATCAGACAAAGGTAAAAAAATGTCTTGCATTAGGAAGCTTTACTACTTGTTTATACCCTTTATCTTCTAAATCACTTTGCAAACTTGAATACAACAAATCTAACTTACACCTTATCCTCCTCCCCATCAACAAATTTGAGGGTGTCATGCCTGTTGTGCTGTGCGGCGTTGTTCTATAAGACAATAAAAACTTTGATACATGCAAATATATATTACCTGAATTTGCTTTTCTACACTTCATATTGTGTTTAAACATTTGGACAAATCTTTCAGCCTCTCCATTAGTAGATGGATGATATGTAGCTGAAAATGTATGCTTTATACCATTGACATTACAAAATTCTTTAAACTCTTGTGAGGCAAATTGTGGACCATTATCTGTAACAATTCTTTCTGGAATACCGTGCGTCGAAAAAATTTGCATTAACTCTTTTATTGTGGCGTAAGACGTTGTTGTCTTCATTGGGATAATTTCTGGCCACTTACTGTAAGCATCTACTACTATCAAAAACAAGTAATTTAAAAAAGGACCTGCAAAATCTATATGCACTCTTTGCCATGGATACCTGGGTAACTCCCACGGGTGCATTCTAGCAAATTGAGGATTGTTCTGTTGCATAACACAATTCATACAATTCTTTATATAAGATTCCACATCTTTATCTACACCTGGCCACCATACAAAAGTTCTCGCAATTGACTTTGATCTTACAATACCTTGGTGATCAGCATGTATTTCAGACAAAACCTTATTTCTCAGTGAATTAGGAATAACTACTCTTGAACCTCTCATCACTATTCCTTGTGTTACACTCAGTTCATACCATATATCCTTATACGGTTTACAATTTTCCTCTTTTCCACATAAGTCTCTACCTGTCATTAAACTTTCTTAAACCTTACTAAGTACTGGGTCTCTCTTGGTACTGTGTGCTACATCTTTTGCAGTTATTGGTACATCATATACAGAAATTAACAGAACACTGTCATCATACTCCTCTGGAGCTTTGTCTACGGGTAATCTGGATAAAGCATCTGCATTACCCATGTTTGATGTTGGACAGTATTCTATATCATAGTGGTACGCTGCTAATGTAATTGCCCAACGTTGTAGTCTTGCAGCTACCAACGTAGGTAAACTTGCTTTTGGACCCAATATTGCTAATAAAGGTTTATGATCTGTAACAAGTGTGAACTTTTTCCTACCATAAAGATACATATGGAATTTTTTAACTCCATAAACTAATGCTAAACCTTCCTTTTCTATTTGAGAGTAATTCCTTTCTGCCTTGTTCAATACTCTAGAAGTGAATGCAATTGGTTTTTCTGTTCCATCTGGCATTACATGAGATAATACTGCACCTAAACCTATGTTTGATGCATCACATACTAATTTAACTGGTAAATCCATTTGATAATGTACTAAGAATGTAGGTGATGTTATTTCCTGCTTGATTCTTTCAAAAGATTCCTGACACTCTTTTGTCCACTTCCATATTACCCCCTTATTCAACAGATTATACAATGGATGTGCAATTGTAGACAAATTCTGAATGAAATTCCTATAAAATGTTACTAAACCTAGAAATGATTGTAATTCCTTACATTTTCTGACACTTTTGATGATTGTACAGCTTTAATCTTCTCTTTAGTTTTGTGAATACCCTTGCCATTTATTACAAAACCTAAGTATTCCACTGAATCAACTTCTAAAATACATTTGCTCTTATTTACTCTAATATTATGTTCCTTCAACTTCTTCAGAACTGTTCGCAATCTTTCTCTATGTTCTCTTGTGTCTTTACCAGCAATTAAAATATCATCTATAAAAATGAATACTCCTTGCATTCCTGAAAAAATCTTATCCATAGTTTGTTGCCATATAGCTGGACTACTTGCAACTCCATAAGGTAATCTCTTTGGTCTAAACAAACCTAAGGATGTATTTACTGTACATAATTCTTGAGAAGTTTCATCCATGGGAAGCTGTTGAAATGCTTGTCTTAAGGGGACCGTCCGGGTTGGTATTTTGGCATACCAACTTGAAAAATTCAAAATCGTTTTATTGTCTCTTTGTATAGAGAAACATATCGTACATGCTCTCCAGAAGTTTCAACCCATTATTTTTACAAATAACGAAGATAGAGAGGTTTTTAATGATGACGTCATCCCTACTGTGTCGTCTGCATGACTTAGTTTGACAAAATCGTCTTTGTGTGTAATTTTGCATATATATAGCGATTTTTCACTTATATTTCAATCTATCGTACGTCTGGCAGAAATGGAAGGCATTTGTAGAGTGCAGATGAACGAAGTATACTACAATAACAGAAGCCAAAGTTGCCAAAGATGTATGGAAGTTATAATGTATGCCTATGTTTACTTGAAGTTCGTATGTACATTGTGTTTCCACAACGCCTTCGGGAACATTATAGCAAGCCCAATGTTACCTAAGGTTGTAGAAAGAACAAATAGTCAATAATATTTCCAAACAATGAAAATAGCGGTCTTTAAATGATGACGTCATCCATATGGCGTCGTCTGCCTGACTGAGTAGGTGCGCAGTCTCTCTCTCTCTCTCTCTCTCTCTCCCTCTCTCGAATTATTTACCACTGGCATTTATACAAATACTTTTATTCTCTCTCTCTCTCTCTCTCTCTCTCTCTCTCTCTCTCTCGAATTATTTAAAACTCCATTTATACAAATACTATAATAACAATGTTCAACTCTCTCTCTCTCTCTCTCTCTCTCTCTCTCTCTCTCATGTTTCGAAATCTCGTACCTCTGGCAGAAATGAAAGACATTGGTAGAGGGTAGGTGAATCAAAAACACCACCTACGAACACATCACAAAGTCTCCAAAGACATGTAGAAATTATAATGCATGTGTTTATTTACTTGAAGTTTGTATGTTGATTGTGCTTTCACAACGTCCTCTGGAATTTTATAGCAATGCCAATGTTACATAAGGTGATAGAAAGAACAAAAAGTAAGTGGAGAACAAGAAAACAGAAGCCAAAGATGCCAAAGATGTATAGAAGTTATAATATATGCGTTTGTTTACTTGAAGTTCGTATGTACATTGTGTTTCCACAACGCCCTCGGGAACATTATAGCAAGGCCAATGTTACCTAAGGTTGTAGAAAGAACAAATAGTCAATAATTTTTCCAAACAATGAAAATAGCGGACTTTAAATGATGACGTCACCCTATGGCGTCGTCTGCAAGACTGAGTTTGACAGATGCGTAGTTTCTCTCTCTCTCTCTCTCTCTCTCTCT
>NC_090726.1:105832009-105837567 GCF_036898095.1 Palaemon carinicauda | reverse complement strand
ATTGGTATATTGGGTATTTAACTGCGGTTACCAATTTCTGTTTTTTTTTCAATATTTGTAAAAATTACTACGTAGTAAGGAATTGCCGTATATTATTCATTTTTTTTTCATGTTTATGTGTTAGAAAGTGTGCCTTGATGGTTGGGCTAACACGTGCATGTCTTTTTTTTTATCTGAGATGTCGTATATTAGAATGTCGGGCATTTTACCGCGAGTGTCCCTTTTTAATTTTTTTTAATTTTTTTTGCCAAGTCATTTTTCCGTAAGATATTGCGAAATAGTGTCGTAAAACTTTTGCTTTTTTTAATGTTGGAAAGTGTGTCTAGATGATCTGGCTACCCATGCGTGATTTTGTTTTTGTCAGATACGACGTAGTTATTGGTATATTGGGTATTTAACTGCGGTTGCCAATTTCTGTTTTTTTTTCAATATTTGTAAAAATTTACTACGTAGTAAGGAATTGCCGTATATTATTGATTTTTTTTTTTCATGTTTATGTGTTAGAAAGTGTGCCTTGATGGTTGGGCTAACACGTGCATGTCTTTTTTTTTATCTGAGATGCCGTATATTAGAATGTTGGGCATTTTCCGCGAGTGCCCCATTTTATTTGTTTTGCATTTTTTTGCTTAGTCATGTTACCGTAAGGAATTGGCAAGTAGTGTCGCAAAACTTATATTTTTATAGTGTTGGAAAGTGTTTCTAGATGATCTGGCTACCCATGCCTATTTTTTTTTTAGCCAGATATGGCGTATATATAAGTATGTGTTCGATTTTCCTGTGATTGCCATTTTTTCGTTTTTTTCCCATTTCTTTCAAAATTACTACGTACTAAGGAACTATCACAGAGTAATATTTCATTTATATGTTTATTTGTCGGAAAATATGCCTTGATGGTTTGCCTAGCACGTGGCTGAAATTTTTTTTTTCTGAAATGCCGTATATTAGAATGGCCATTTTTCCACGAGTGCCCCTTTTTATTTGTTTTGCATTTTTTTGCTTAGTCATGTTACCGTAAGGAATTGGCAAGTAGTGTCGCAAAACTTATTTTTTTATAGTGTTGGAAAGTGTTTCTAGATGATCTGGCTACCCATGCCTATCTTTTTTTTAGCCAGATATGGCGTATATATAGGTATGTGTTCGATTTTCCGGTGATTGCCATTTTTTCGTTTTTTCCCAATTCTTTCAAAATTACTACGTACTAAGGAACTATCACAGAGTAATGATTCCTCTAGATGTTTATTTGTCGGAAAATTTTGTTTACTTTTTTTTTGATTGAATATCATCAAATTTTTTTAGCTAAAATATTGTTTTACATTTTTTTTTTCGATTTTATTTCCCTTCAAAAAAAATTTTTTGGGTCAGAATTTTAATTTTATAGTCGTAAAATAATCGACAATTATCCAGCAACCCACCATACAATTTTTATGCATATCCAATAATAATTAGATTAGTAAATAACACCTTGAAATTGACATACCCTTCCTACATTTCAAGTGGCAGATTAGGGAGTCTGAGTCAGTGTGGTTGGCGGCCATTTTGTGGACATATCCGAAGCGTAAGCTGCCCTATCTATATATATTCTTGTTCCCTATAGAATTTGTGATAATTTGGTATATTTTTACCTGCATAAATATCATATTATATATTAAATATATGTATTTTTTTACGAAATTTCCAAGTACTCAAAAATTACCTTTAGATATGGCCCCTGATATAAATGTAATTTACAAAATAATGAAGATTTTTTTACATATTTCTATTTTAGGATAACATATGTTTATTCCCTAAAAAAATTAGCCACTTCCTATTTCATTTGGGTACCCAAAAAAATTCATGAAATTTGGACAATTTTTTTTGGCCAAAAAAAGTTACCCTTTTTTTCTCATTTCAGATCTTCACCTCCATGGGTCTGACTTCATCCAAAATACATCAAGATGTGTCCTAAACATTCAAGAATCAATTCCTAAAAGGATTTGTGTATATATGTATAAACTTTTTTTTTATGAATTTTTTATGTCAGGTCTTTTTTTTTTCTACTTAATTTTTTAAAATATTTATAATAAATAGTTTTTCTGCAGATGAGTAGTATTTATCTTTACAGTTGTTTTAAGCATCATTGAAGTTTTTTTTGGCAAAAGAAAAAAGGAGGTTACTGCAAAAACTGATTTTTCTAGAATTTTTTTTGGCGTCGGGGTCGTTCGCGTCCGAGTATACCCTTAAAGGGGTGTCCGAGGACCGTACCTATCCAGGGTTAAAGTAATCGAACAATTAGGTTACCGCTATTACGTTCGATGTGACAGAGAGAGGTTCGATGTGACAGAGAGAGAGAGAGAGAGAGAGAGAAAGAGAGAGAGAGAGAGAGAGAGAGAGAGAGATGGTTTTACATGTACTAAACAATAAATATAGTTTATAACACATTGGTCCTTATGTAATATTAACTGTATTGATGGTTTGAATAAATTAAGAAATGGGTGTAAACAATTCTTTGTTACCGTATTCGTATGCGCATATTCGTGAGAGTGGAAGCTAGACGTCAGCTGATCTAATCACAGCCAAAAGTAAAACAAAAAGAAGTCAGCAATACTCGATTTTTAAAACACACCCGAAATTTAAAACCCAAGTACGTTTTATTATAGCGCAATTGACTATTTAAGCAGTAAAAATTTTCTTGAATGGAATGGTGTTTCCTAAAAAATAGTGGTTTGCTGACGAAATCGGATACCGTATTTTAAGCTATGATTGAAATGGATGTATACACGGTATAATTTTTTTGTTTTGTATTTAATTGACACTTTAAGAAAACCGATTTTGGTTTCTTCATCTATTTGTAAGTATTGTATAACAGAGAGAGAGAGAGAGAGAGAGAGAGAGAGAGAGAGAGAGAGAGAGAGAATCAGCTGTTGTAATCGAGGTGCCGTGTTTTTGTTTCGTGTACCTCCTGAAGCGAGGAATTGATCGCCACAAATAACAATTGTCATGTTAATTTCATTCCTTAAACTCAAGTTGCCATATGTTAACTAGGGTTTTATTTCTTACGGGGAGAGAGAGAGAGAGAGAGAGAGGAGAGAGAGAGAGAGAGAGAGAGAGAGAGAGAGAGAGAGAGATTTGATGGCAGAAATTCGAAAGAGAGAGAGAGAGAGAGAGAGAGAGAGAGAGAGAGAGAGATATTTGATGGCAGAAATTCGAGAGAGAGAGAGAGAGAGAGAGAGAGAGAGAGAGAGAGGAGAGAGAGGAGAGAGAGAGAGAGAGAGAGGAGAGAGAGAGAGAGAGAGAATTTCTGCCATCAAATTTCTCTCTCCTCCTCTCTCTCTCTCTCTCTCTCTCTCGAGAGAGAGAGAGAGAGAGAGAGAGAGAGAGAGAGAGAGAGAGAGAGAGAGAGAGAGAAAGAGAGAGTGAGAGATGGAGATATTTTTATTTTACCGTCTACTCTACAAAACTAATCTTTGCAAATCAAATATGTACTGTTTAAAATATGACAAAATATTGCCGACGTTACCGTAGTTTAGGCTATTCACTGCCGATAAACGAACCCAGTCTACTCGTGAAACCTTGAATGCCCGGAGGGAAAAATAAGGCTTTTATATATACTGTACTAAACAAAAAATAATGCTTTAATATACCATCATTAACACTACCATTACAATTATCGTAAGGTTGGAGAAAGATAATGATTGCCGAGAACGTAACCAGAATTCTGTTTTCATTTTGTCAGCTGGAATCGCATAGTTAACAGTTGATTTCATTGTTGATGAGGAATTTTATCCTTAAATAGGCTATTCATTATGAAATTATGTTAATAAGATGTAATGTTAATATTTTTTTGTAAAATTTATTATAAATCACCGTATTTAGGGCTACCAATATGCTTAGAAAGACAATAGATTTGATACATTTTATAGTGCTTGACTCGCAGACTTTGATCAGTTTCGCAGATACAGAAAATTTATTTTTGAAAAATAGAGGTCCCATAAAAGGGGAATCGTATAATTCGAACACGCATAACTCGGGACCCCAGTGTATATATACATATATATATATATATATATATACATATATATATATATATATATATATATATATATATATATATATATATATATATATACAGTGGAACCTCTACATACGAATGTCCTAACATACGAATTTTCCAACATCCGAAGTAAAATTCGACCAAATTTCTGTCTCGACACCCGAAGTGTTGCTCCAACACACGAAGTAAACAATACGGGTACTCTTGGAATTTTCTTGAAAGCGTCAACCGAGCCAATCGAGCGTCGCCTTGATCAGTCCTCTCATCTCGTGCGCATTGTGTGGTTGTTCTCTATTCGCTCAGTTATTAACAGTGTTTTTTATTTTCCTTTTTCACGTGTTGTGTTCTGTGTTTCGTAATCATAGGTCCTAAAAAGCTTAGTTTCGGTTCAGGAAGTAGTAGTAGTGGTGAGAAAAGGAAGAAGTCAATGCTTTCATTAGAACTAAAGCAAGAAATAATAGAAAAAAACTAAAGCAAGAAATAATAGAAATACACGAGCGAAGTGTACGTGTTAGCGATCTGGCTAAACAATATGGCCGGAATGTGCTTACAATCTCGACGATCATAAAACAGAAGGCAGCCATTAAAGCAGTGAAACCTTTGAAGGGGATCACAATTATTTCCAAACGTCGTAGCCCTACCCTTGAAGAGATGGAATGCCTTTTGTTAATATGAATCAAGGACAAGGAGATTGTTGGCGATACGATCACTGAAACGATCATTTGTGAGAAGGCCACCGCTATCTACAGTGACTTGAAGGCGGCGGGCTCTGGGGGTGATGTGGGGGAGAGTTCAGCCGATCCTACGAAGGAGGAATTCAAGGTGTCTCGAGGTTGGTTCGAGAAATTTAGGAAACGGACCGGGATTCATTCAGTTGTTCGGCATGGAGAAGCTTCGAGTTCGGACACCAAGGCTGCTAAAGACTTTGTTAAAAAGTTCGAAAGCATCGTGGCGGAAGAAGGCTACGTAGAGCAGCAGGTGTTCAACTGTGATGAAACCGATCAGTTTTGGAAAAAGATGCCTAGTCGAACGTACATTACCGCCGGAGAAGAAAATGCCTGGACATAAGCCAATGAAGGATCGGTTGTCTCTTGCGCTTTGTGCCAATGCCAGCGGGGACTGCAAAATTACGCCCTTATTAGTTTACCATTCCGAAAACCCTAGGGCATTTGAATCACATAGAACTGATAAAGACCTGCTATATGTTCTATGGCATTCTAATTCTAAGGCTTGGGTTACTAGGAATATCTTTGTGGAATGGGTAAACGTAGTTTTCGGCCCTGCTGTCAAGAAGTACCTTCAGGAGAGGAATTTGCCTTTGAAGTGCTTCTTTGTTTGGACAATGCACCCGCTCACCCCCCCCCCTCCCCCCCGGACTCGAAGATGATATCATCGACGAATACAAATTCATCAAAGTGTTGTATCTTCCACCGAATACCACCCCTATCCTCCAGTCCATGGACCAGCAAGTCATCTCTAATTTTAAGAAGCTCTACACTAAGCACTTATTTAAGCAGTGCTTTAATGT
>NC_090726.1:105787009-105827009 GCF_036898095.1 Palaemon carinicauda | reverse complement strand
GATGTCTCGCCAGGTAAATCCTCGGACAGCTAGGTAGCGTCAGGTTCCGATATCTTTTATGGCCTCTCATGGCATGGTTGGTTTCGACCTGGCCTTTCATTAGAAGGGGCTAGCGTTCGATCCCAAGTATGAGGTAGAAATTTATTTCTATTTGAACACGATGTTGTGTTGATATTTATCCATATCGACTCATTTGGGGTAATTTGAATGAATTACTACCAATTGTGTCACGTGGTGGGCCGGGATATCGGGTAAAACTCGCTGGTAAGAGACTGATGTCTCGCCAGGTAAATCCTCGGACAGCTAGGTAGCGTCAGGTTCCGATATCTTTTATGGCCTCTCGTGGCATGGTTGGTTTCGACCTGGACTTTCATTAGAAGGGGCTAGCGTTCGATCCCAAGTATGAGGTAGAAATTTATTTCTATTTGAACACGAGTTTGTGTTGATAAAATATATATATATATATATATATATATATATATATATATATATATATATATATATATATATCTATATACAGTGATACCTCGGTAGTCGAACGACTCTATACTCGAACAATTCGGAGTTCGACCAAAATTTTCGAGAAATTTTTGCTGCGGTGCTCGACCAAAAATTCGGTACTCGACCAGCCGAACACGTGACGACCGCATGGGCTTTGTGATGATCGCGCCATCTCGGCCACTCTCGCTTGTTCGGGAAGCATCAGTTCTCTCGAGAGCGTCACTCAGACAACGCGCGATCAGCATTCGTTGTGATTTAGTGATTTTCAGTGCTTTTAATTGCTTTTTTAGCTTTCATAATGAGTCCCAAGAAAGTAATGAGTGTTAAGGGGAAGGAGAAGAGGAAAACAGTGCGAACAACGATCGAGTTGAAGAAGGAAATTATAGCGAAATATGAGAATGGTGTACGAGTGTCCGATTTAGCGGTAGAATACGGAATGGCGAAGTCGACCATTTCTACGTTTTTAAAGCATAAAGAAATGATTAAGAAGGCGAATGTTGCAACGGGAGTTACGGCGGTAACTAAGCAAAGGCCACAAGTGATTGAGGAGATGGAAAAGTTGCTTTTAATATTTATTAAAGAAAAACAGTTGGCCGGGGAAAGTGTTAGTGAAGCGTTCATTTGTGAAAAAGCGTTGCATATCTATGAAGAATTAGTGAAGAAAAGTCCGAGTACCAGTGAAAGTGATTCATTTACATTTAAAGCGAGCAGGGGTTGGTTTGAAAAGTTTCGTAATAGAACAGGTATTCATCGTGTTACTAGGCATGGGGAGGCAGCTAGTTCGGATCAAATTGCAGCCGATAAATACGTGGGGGAATTCGATCGGTACATAAATGAACAAAATTTGATCGCACAACAAGTCTTTAATTGTGATGAGACTGGGTTATTTTGGAAGAAAATGCCAGCCAATACGTACATTACCAAGGACGAGACGAAGATGCCAGGTCACAAGCCAATGAAAGATAGGCTAACATTGTTGCTGTGTGCAAATGCAAGTGGCGATTGCAAGATCAAACCCTTGTTAGTGTACCACTCGGACAACCCCCGGGTGTTCAAACGAAATAATATTTGTAAAAGTGCACTACCAGTTATGTGGCGCTCGAACACTAAATCTTGGGTCACAAGACAATTCTTTACTGAGTGGATAAACGAAGTGTTTGCCCCCCAGGTTAAGGCTTACCTCATTGAAAAGAGCTTGCCAATGAAATGTCTTCTGGTTATGGACAATGCTCCTGCACATCCTCCAGGTCTCGAGGATGACTTGAAAGAAGAATACAGCTTTATCAAAATCAAATTCTTGCCCCCCAATACTACTCCCATACTCCAGCCCATGGACCAACAGGTCATTTCAAACTTCAAAAAACTCTATACCAAGGCCCTTTTCAGAAAGTGTTTTGAAGTGACCAGTGACACGAAGTTGACCCTAAAGGAATTCTGGAAGGAACACTTCAGCATCCTCAACTCTGTTAACATGATTGACCAAGCTTGGCGAGGTGTGACCTATAGGACATTGAACTCTGCCTGGCGTAAGCTGTGGCCATCATGTGTCACAGAGAGGGAGTTTGAAGGTTTCCAACCAGAGGCGGGTCCAAGCACTGCTACCCCTGTAATTTCTGATGACACTGATGTCGTTGAGGAAATTGTTGTCATGGGCAGGAGTTTGGGGCTTGAGGTCGACAAGGATGATATTGATGAGCTTGTAGAAAGCCATTCTACCGAGTTGACTGTGGAGGAATTGTTGCACCTGCAACAACAACAGCAGCAGGATCTGATTGTGGAGCAGGAATCTTCAGAAGAGGATGAGGTAAGGGAGGATGTTCCAAGTTCTCTCATCAATGAAATTTGTTCCAAGTGGGCAGATGTGCAGGCTTTTGCTGAAAAATACCACCCAGAAATTGCAGTAGCAAACCGGGCAGTGCATATGTTTAATGATAGTGTCATGTATCATTTTCGAAGAATACTGCAGAGGAGGAAGAAACAATTAACAATAGACCAGTTTTTCACAAAAGAAAAGAAAGCTGCTACATCAAAGCCTGTTTCTCCTCCAAAGAAGAGACAAAGAAGAGAAGAAACCCCTGAAATAGATCTGCCCACCCTTTCATTGGAGAGAGAAACAACTCCTGAAGGAGAACTACCCCGCCACATCATGGAAGGGGACTCTCCTTCCAAGCAGTAACCTCCCCCTTCCATCCTCTCCACATCCATCCCTGTATGCCATCGAACCGCTGCTCAAAGGTATGTTCACTACAGTACAGAAAATGGTTTAAAATTGTTTTATTTTAGTACAGTAAATGGTTTAAAATTGTTTTATAGGATTTTCTGACCAATTTCATACACATTTAGATAATTATTGTTGTTTAGGTACACGTTTTATTAATATTTTGGGCCTGTTCGAGTGCTTGGGAACGGAATAGAATATATACCATTATTTCTTATGGGGAAAAAAAATTCGGTACTCGAACAAATCGGAGGTCGAACACGGATCTCGAACGGATTATGGTCGAGTACCGAGGTATCACTGTATATATATATATATATATACATATATATATATATACATATATATATATATAAACATATATACATTTATATATATATACATATATATATATATATATATATACATATATACATATAAATATATATATACAAATATACATTTATATATATACATATATACATTTATATATATATATATACATATATATATACATATATACAGTGGAACCTCTACACACGAACGTATCTACATCCAAATTTTCCAACATCCGAAGTAAAATTCGAGCAAATTTTTTACTCTACACCCGAATTTTATTTCGACACACGAAGTAAGCAATTTCGTCGTACCGGTTGTATCCGAATTTTTCGACACGCGAAGTACAATTCGAACACGTTCCTACTCTACACCCGAATGTTTTTTTCGACACCCGAAGTAAACAATACTCGTACGCGTAGTCGGTGCTCATAGCGCCTGAAGTGTTTTTTATTTCCGCCGATAGAAGGCAGCACTTCGACCTCGGAGGGACCCTCAATTAGCGCCGCTCGGGTCAGTCCTCTGTTCTCGTCGGCTTCTTGCGGTTGTGCCCTGTGCGTTCTGCTATTAACTGTGTTTTAATCGTGATTTTTTACATGCATCCTTTAACGGTAATTTACGTAAAGTATGGGTCCTAAAAGGCTTAGTTTTGCAAGTGGTAGCGGTAGTGGTGAGAAAAGGAAGAAGGAAATGCTTTCTTTAGACGTAAAGCAGGAACTTGCTAAACAGTATGGCCGTAATATGTCGACGATCTCGACAATCCTTAAACAGAAGGAAGCTATTAAAGCAGTGAAACCTTCTAAGGGGATCACCATAATTTCAAAACGCCATAGCCCTATCATAGAAGAGATGGAACGACTTCTGCTAGTGTGGATCAAGGACAGAGAGATCGTTGGCGACACCATCACCGAGACCATCATCTGCGAGAAGGCGCACGCCATCTTTACGGACTTGAAGGAGGAGAGCTCTGGGGGTGATGCTGGGGAGAGTTCAACCGAGCCTTCCTCAGATGATTTCAAGGCATCTCGTGGCTGGTTTGAGAAATTTAAGAAACGGTCCGGGATTCATTCAGTTATTCGCCACGGAGAGGCTGCTAGTGCGGACGCAAAGGCTGCAGCTGACTTTGTCAAGAACTTCGAAAGGATCGTGCTGGAAGAAGGCTACGTAGAGCAGCAAGTGTTTAATTGTGATGAAACCGGGCTGTTTTGGAAGAAGATGCCCAGTCGAACCTACATCACCGCCGAAGAGAAGAAATTGCCTGGGCATAAGCCAATGAAGGATCGGTTGACTCTTGCCCTATGTGCCAACGCTAGCGGGGACTTTAAAGTCAAGCCCTTACTGGTTTACCATTCCGAGAACCCTAGGGCCTTTAAGGCACACAACGTCGATAAGGACCAGCTTCATGTTTTCTGGCGATCCAACTCGAAGGCCTGGGTCACTAGGCAGTTCTTTGTGCAATGGGTTAAACAAGTTTTCGGCCTTTCTGTGAAGAAGTATCTTCATGAACAGAAATTGAACAGAAGGCAGCTATTAAAGCAGATAAACCATCGAAGGGGATCACCATTATTACAAGACATCATAGCAATACCCTGGAAGAGATAGAATGCCTTTCGTTGATAGGGATAAAGGACATAGAGATTGTTGGCAACGATCATTTGTGAGAAGGGCCAGCGTGATGAACAGAAGGAAAGAAAAAAGTGAAGCAAAGAAAACCAAGATACCATTAACAAGCTCTTTTAAAAAAGTCTTCTCTCTTTTTTCGTTTCTCTCTAAACATAGCATTAACATGTTCTTTAAATAGAATCTCTCTCTCTCTCTCTCTCTCTCTCTCTCTCTCTCTCTCTCTCTCTCTCTCTCTCGTTCTTCTTCGCTGTTATAGTGTTAGAGACTTCTATTATTTTTTTCTGAGAGAGAGAGAGAGAGAGAGAGAGAGAGAGAGAGAGAGAGAGAGAGAGAGAGAGAGAGAGAGAGATTAAACAAAAATGTGTTTACAGTACATATGATTTTTAACAGTGTCAACGAGTTGAAAAACAATTAAATGTAACTAAGAAAGTAATAACAGCTAATCTGAATTCCTTTATTAACTAAAACAAATATTGATACAAACACACTCGTGTGCGTATGCACAAACACACACACACAGGTGCAAGAATTGCTACGCAATAAGAGACAGACGGTAGGGGAGGAGGTAGAGATGGTGACTGCGATAACGTACCGTAACTCGTCACTGAAAGTGATGAAAATTAAAAATCAAAAGAAAAAAAATGTAAAAAATATGAAATACAAAAATAAAAAAATAAATAAATAAGCTAAGTTAGATTAAAGTTTCCAGTGTAAGTTACGGTACGTTATCGCAGTCACCATCTCTAGCTCCTCTCCGATCATGTCTCCTCCTGCGTGTGTGTGTGTTTGCGCATACGCACGCGAGTGTGCTTGTATCAATATTTGTTTTAGTTAATAAAGGAATTCAGATTCACTGATATTGTTTTTTTAGTTACATTTAATTGTCTTTCAACTCGTTGAAGCTGTTAAAAATCATATGTACACAACACATTTTTGTTTAATCTCTCTCTCTCTCTCTCTCTCTCTCTCTCTCAGAAAAAATTAATAGATGTCTCTAACACTAACAGTGAAGAAGAACAAGAGAGAGAGAGAGAGAGAGAGAGAGAGAGAGAGAGAGAGAGAGAGAGAGAGAGAGAGAGAGAGAGAGAGAGAGAATTTATTTAAAGAACAAGTTAACACCATGTCTACCTTCTCGCCGATCGTCCGTCTCCTCCTGGCGTAGCAAATCCTACACCTGCGCTGCCCTGTCTCTAAGGTAAAGTGATAATAAAACACATTTTTTATTTACAGTATTATTTCTCTATAATTATCTTTTTTACATGTTTCTTTCATTTTATGCAGTTATGTTATTGTTATGTGTAATTATATGTAGTAATTTATTAAGGAGTTAATATAGGTTTTTGGGGTGTGGAACGAATTATACAAATTACAGTGTATTCTTATGGGAATATTTGCTCTAACATACGATTGTTTTAACATATGAAGCAGTTTCTGGAACGAATTAAGATTGTATGTAGAGGTACCACTGTAGTAGAAATCGCACCATGGCAGCTACTTCACGGATTACAAGGGCAAAACTGATAATCAGGTACAGTATTCAATTATTCACAGAAGGACCCAAATAATTCTTTAAATTGAAGTTCTAGTAACAAGAGCCAGGAGACCAAGCCTTCAGTTAGAAGTGAATCGTTGAGTGAAAAGTGTCTTCATTGCTCAAAAAATGGACATAAGGAGGAAAATTATTGGTTCAAATATCCTGAGAAACAGCCCAAACCCAAGAATGTAAATCACACGTTTTGCAATAAACATGCACCTCACAGAGATGGTGTTGAAATAATTGTAAAAGGAAACATTAATAATAAACATAGTTCTGATATCTTATTAGATTCTGGAGCTAGAATTTCCTCAATAAATGCTAAATTTTGCCCAAAAAATACAGAGACTGGAGGACAGATGACTGTATCATCTTTGAAAAATGAAAGTGACATTGGAACATACTCTGTGGTGAATGTACGAAGACACTTCAACCTTCAATAGTCATTGAGGGTGTAGTGGTTTCTTGATCCTCATGATGCTACCGTCACAGTAATACATCCTACAGCTAGTGATAAAACTTCAGTTCCTGCTCAACCGCACCCATTTAAGGTACCTGCTGTGAGTTCTCCCTCCGTTCTGCATCAGATATATTGGGTACTGTCTCTATTCCTAACCCTTCTGCATCAGGTGACGTCTTTAGTCCTTACCCTTCGGTTTCCGATAAAGCTGAAGATCCGTGAACCATCAACGAAGGCAGAGAACCTGCTCCTCAGGGTACAAATTTTAACCTATCTAGTTCCTTTATTCTTTATCAGATCAGTAAATTCTTTTGATTGCTTCACTAATTCATTATTTGCTCTGCTAATTATACCTGTCCATGAAGTGTCCCCCTTTAATACAGAAGATCTAAGATTTGTGCATTAGGGAAACTTAAGGGACATGAAACCAGCAAAATAGTCTAGAACTCCTTTCTATAGTGCATCATCCAGGTGTTCAATTACCAACTTCCCCTATACTTTCTGTAACCTCATTTCCTTCACTGTAGCATTCATCAGGCAAATAAAATATCATCGCAGATAGCCTTAGTTCACGTTGTAGCGATTTGTCATACTTATCTTGAGAGTGTTTCTTAATCAAGAAAAGAAAAGGTTCCAGCTGTTACATTATCTATTTTGCAATTGGGATATTTTATAATATATTATATTTTGACCTAATAAGGTAACTGTTTTTCTTTAATAGATGAGATTTAACACAGTTCAACTGTATCTGACGCTGGGTGCTGATAGAAGACTTCCATTTTTCACAAAAAGATAAGTAAATGTTCAAGTCCATCTAGACTCATTCTATAAGTCAATAAAAATGATATATTAAAATGTTATTTTCATAATAAAATAAATTTTTGAATATACTTACCCGCTGGTTATATAAGAATGGCTAAAGTCTCCTGACGCCCCGGAAGAAATTTCAAAATCTCGCGCGCAGTTATCGTAGATATGCCAGGTGTACACTAGCGCCCTCGCGGTACAACAGGTAGAACTATACCCACAAGCCTCAGATCTTCCATGCCTCATAGTCTCTAGAGGGGAGGAGGGCGGGTTTTTAACTTATATAACCAGCGGGTAAGTATGTTCAAAAATTTGTTTTATTATGAAAATATCATTTTTAAATATAAAACTTACCCACTGGTTATATAAGAATGGCTGATTGACACCACTTGGTGGCGGGACAGAGACAGCTACATATTCGGAAATTCACTTAAGCATTACATAAATAACTTAGGAGGTTCTCACCTGATAAGGAAGCTGACAGCAATGATACTCTGCCTCATTTTGTCTGCTATCCTTAGGAGATCCAGCGATCCACTCAGGGGCCTGATGATCCCTAGGAGCTGTCAAACAGTACAACCACCTATAACATGACAGGACCTCAACTAATACCCTGGTTCCGGGTGCACTCTAGGAACAAATTGACCACCTGACCAAACAAAAGATTGCGGAAGACTGACGACCAATCTCCACAAACAACCATAACTTTACGAGTTCCAAGAGATAGAAAAGGGGTATTAGGAAAAAGGGAACGTAGTGGTAGATCACTCACCTACTATCGCATTCGCTGCCACGAATGGACCCAACGTATAACAGTCCTCATAGAGAGTCTGAACATGTTTCAAATAATGAGATGCGAATACGGACTTACTCCTCCAAAAGGTCGTATCCATCAAACTTTGCAGAGAACGATTCTGTTTGAAAGCCACTGAAGTAGCTACCGCTCTGACTTCATGTGTCTTCACTTTGAGAAGCCTCTGATCCGCCTCATCACACTGGGCGTGAGCTTCTCGAATTAACAGTCTAATGAAAAATGATAAGGCATTCTTTTACATGGGCAGTGAGGGTTTTCGGACTGCACACCACAGAGCGTCTGAGTCGCCTCTCAGACTCTTCGTTCTCTCCACATATAACCGTAATGCTCTTACTGGACAGAGCATCTTCTCCAACTCATCTACCACCACATCATAAAGATTAGGAATCTCGAATGATTTGGGCCAAGAGCGAGTAGGATTCTCATTCTTGGCCAAAAACCCTAATTGTAAGGAACAAATGGCTTTTCCATCCCGAAAACCAATGTTCCTGCTTAAGGCGTGAACTTCACTTACTCTTTTAGCAGTGGCTAGACTAACCAGAAACAAAGTTTTCAAGGTTAGATCCTTAAAAGAAGCCGAGTGCAAAGGCTCAAACCTGTCACTCATGAGGAATTTAAGCACAACATCCAAATTCCAGGCAAGAGACACTGATTGTCTTTTCTTGGTGGTATCAAAAGACTTAAGCAGGTCTTGCAGATCCTTATTATTGGAGAGGTCTAAGTTCCTGTGCCTAAAAACTGTAGCCAACATACTTCTGTAACCTTTAATTGTAGAGGACGAGAAGTTATGTTTATTTCTAAGGTCTAGGAAGAAATCCGCTATCTGAGACAGAGAGGTACTGGATGAAGAAATCGCGTTAGTCCTACACCACTCTCTGAACAACTCCCACTTGGACTGATACACCTTGATGGTGGAAGACCTCCTTGCTCTCGCAATAGCCTTTGTCTGCCTTCTTCGAAAAGCCTCTAGCTCTAACGAGTTTTTCGATAGTCTGAAGGCAGTCAGACGTAGAGCTCGGAGGTTTAGGTGGTTTCGAGCCAAGTGAGGTTGTCTGAGAAGATCTGGTCTTAAGGGGAGGCTTCTCGGGAGATCTACCATCTATTCTAGTAGCTCTGGAAACCAGCTCCTTGACGGCCACAACAGAGCTATCAGTATCATCCTGGTTTCTTCGTGGGATACGAACTTCTGTATCACTTTGTAAAGAATGTTGAACGGGGAGAATGCATAAACCTCCATGTGCGACCAATTCATTAGAAAAGCGTCTATGTGTATGGCTTCGGGATCCGGTACTGGTGAGCAGTAACACTCCAGTCTCTTTGTCTTTGCGGTTACAAAGAGATCCACAAGAGGACGACCCCATAATCGCCAAAGACTTTTGCAGACGTCTTGGTGTAAAATCCATTCTGTGGGGAGAATCTGACCCCTCCTGCTAAGTCTGTCTGCACTCACATTGTTGACTCCCTGAATAAACCGAGTCAAAAGAGTCACTTTCCTTTCCTCTGCCCATATGAGAAGAGGTCTTGCTATCTCGTACATAGTCCATGAGTGGGTTCCGCCTTGCTTTGTTATATAGGCTAGAGCTGTAGCGCTGTCCGCATTGATTTGGACAACTTTGCCCCTGATATGCTTCTCGAAGCCTTTGAGAGCCAGATGTATTGCTAAAAGCTCCTTTTGATTTATGTGGAGAGTTGTTTGCTCCACTGTCCACGTTCCCGAGAGCTCCTTCTTCCCCAATGTTGCCCCCAACCCCGAGTTTGAGGCGTCGGAACATAACACGATGTCTGGGCTCTTATGATGTAAAGACAAGCCTTCCTTCAGTCTGTGTTCGCTGTTCCACCACTGAAGATGTGACTTTATAGAGTCCGTGATGGGAATGCTTTCCCTGTCGAGACTGTCCCCTTTTTTCCAATGTCGATTGAGATGAAACTGAAGGGGGCATAAATGCAACCTCCCAAGAGTCACGAACTTCTCTAATGATGAGAGTGTCCCCAAAAGACTCATCCATTCCCTCACGGAACTGAGTTCTTTCTTCAGAAAAGCTTGGATTTTTTGGAGAGCTGACTGTATCCTCACAGGCGACGGAAAAGCCCGAAAACTTCAACTGTGAATCTCCATCCCCAAATAAAGAATCTCCTGGGATGGAGTCAGTTCCTTGGTTAATTCCAGTGTCATTCTTAGGTCCTTCAAACAGCAATCGGCTGAGGAGGCTCTTATCAGCCAGTCGTCCAGGTACAGGGAGGCCCCGATTCTCCTCGAATGCAACATGCTTGCTACATTCAGCATGATCTTGGTGAATAATAGAGGAGCCGTGCTGAGACCGAAACATGGGCTCTGAATTGAAAGACCTTGTTTCCGTCCATGAATCTCAGATAATGTCTGCAGCTGGGATGTATTGGAATATGGAAATAGGCGTCTTGAAGGTCTATTGAGACCATCCATTCGCCCTTCCTTACCGCCGCAAGAACCGTCTTCTGAGTCTCCATCGTAAACGTCGTGTTCTGGACGTAACCATTTAGAACACTTAAGTCCAGAACTGGTCTCCATTCCCCCGAACTCTTGGGAACTAAGAAAAGTTGGTTGTAAAACCTCTGAGATGTTAAATCTTGTACTTCCTCTATTGCTCGTTTCTCTAGTAATAGAGACATCTGAAGTCGCATGACTTGCTTCTTCGGTCCCTTCCTGTATTTGGGCGAAAGATCCACCGGATCTGTGACTAATGGAGGAATTGATAGGAATGGGATCTTGTAACCCTCCTTTAACACTTGGACGGACCAGGGGTCCGCTCCATTCCTCTCCCAGGCCTTCCAGAAGTAATTCAGCCTGGCACCTACTGCTGTCTGAAGGATAGGGCAGTCAGACTCTACCTCGGCCGGTCTTGGTTCCTCTGCTCCTAGGTTTTCTCCCGTCTGGTTTGAAAGAACCCCTTCCGGTAGGTTTACCACGAAAGGACTGAGAAGGTCGTACCCCAGAAGAACTTTCCTTAGGTTTACAAGATGAAAAAGCAGAAGGTAAAACTTTCATGGCTGTATTGGCCACCAAGTCATGAGTGGCCTTCTGGGTGAGAGCAGTGGCAACTTCCCCTACCAATTCTTGTAGAAATAGAGTAGCTGACAAAGGAGCGAATAGTAGCTCCGATTTCTGGTAAGGCGAAACTCCCGACGAGAGAAAGGAACATATAGCAGCCCTCTTCTTAATAATTCCAGCTGCGAACAGAGCAGCTAACTCATTAGAGCCATCCCTTACACCTTTGTCCATACAGGACATCAAATGAATAAGGCTACTAGTATCTGTGCCTTTCTTTTCAGAGACCCTCTTGCTTAAGGCTCCCAAAGACCAGTCTAGATAATTTAGGACCTCAAAGGCCCTGAACAAACCCTTTAGTAAATGGTCAAACTCTGGCAATGACCACCATACCTTTGTTTTTCTTAAGGCCAGACGACGAGAAGAATCCACCAAACTCGAGAAATCTCCCTGGCCAGAAGAAGGAAATCCCAAGCCCAGCACTTCACCAGTCTCGTACCAAACACTGGATTTAGAGGCCAATCTTGCGGGCGGAAAAGCAAAGGCCGTTTTGCCAATAGATCTCTTTGAATCCGTCCAGGAACCCACTAACTTCAAGGCTCGTTTAGAAGAGCGTGAAACTACCATCTTAGTATAAACAGGCACTTTGGATGTTTTCCCCAAGATAAATTCCGATGGAGGAGAACGAGGGGTCACAAGGGTAAAATGTTCAGGAAAAAGGTCTGTGAGAACTAACATCAATTTCCTACGATCAACAGCATGTTGATAATGTTTGTCTTCTTCATTCTCAGACACGGCTTCTAATGGTTCGTCCACGTCAGAATTCTCTTCAAGTTCATCTTCTGGCAGTGCAGCAACTGCTGCAGCCTGAACCAAAGGATCAAAGTCTGAATGAGACCGCTTGCCATGATCAATAATTGTTTCCAACTGAAGCGGAGAGGTCGAGGTTGACTGGTGTGTGACGCCATGGGTGGGTTGACGCTCGACGTCAATGGTTAACTGCCGTGTGTCGTCACGTGGACGCCTAGCGTCCGCTTGCTGTTGAATGGAACGACGCTTGGTGTCAGGAGTCAACTGCCGAATTTCGCCGCGTGGACGCCTAGCGTCCGCTTGCTGTTGACACCAACGCTCTATGCCGTCATGAGTAGACTGATGATGGTCGTCCCGTGGACGCCTAGTACTTGCTGTTGACGCTGACGCTTCATAGCATCAAAAGTCGACTGCTGAGAGTCGTCACAGTGACGCATTGCGTCCACTTACTGACGCTGGCGCTCCTCGTCTCGTTCGGAAGTCGATTTTTGTTTGGCAATAACTCTCTGACGTGACTCATCTAAATCAATCTGCTGTTGAACACTGCGAATGAGAGCCCGCCTGTGCAATAACACGTCAGCACTAGAGACCACAGGCCGCCTGTGCGACAACTGGTCTGACATCTGACGCCCAACCGCACTGCCAACCGCAGGTTAAAAAGACTGCATGAACGACGAGAGTTGTTGTTTCATGTCCAAAAGCATAAACCACCTAGGATCGTTAGTCTGTAACATATTCGACTCCTTTTCTAAGGGGATATCAATATCACTATCACCACGCTTTTCGGGTGACGACAGCCAGTCTGAAGGAAGTGGCGGAGCATGAATAGTATCACCAGCAACAGGCAAAAACTCTTAATCAGACTGTAAGTCATTGAAACATACACCATGGTCGGAGCGTTTCGCAAGCGTGCAAGCATCGAGAGAATGGAAACGCTCCGGCGTATCCCAAGTACTACAGCCTGGTCGTGGAGGTGATTCGTGACACTGACTAACCGCGTGCGATCTTTTGAGCGGTCTGGAAGCGTGACGCCAGTTTTCACTACCCGAACCTTCATTGGAGGACGGTGATAACGTACCAACCTCATCTTTCCTACGATGAGGGTGAACGACCTGTGCTACGGCATCAGGAACGTTCGAGGGGACGTCTGCACGATTGACGACGCTTCTCGTTCCCTTTTGCCGTCCGACATTACTTCTCCCATGGGTTCGATAGCTCGAAAGAGGTTGTAAGCTGGGCGAACGACAAGATCGCGAAGACGCACCCTCCACAACACTGAACACATTCGAACCACTTTTCACATTTCCGACAGTCACGATTTTTCAGTACCTTGATTTCGGATAAAATCTGATTTCTATCCGCCGCTAAAGACTCAACCTTTTCACCGAGAGCTTGAATAGCAGTAAACATGTCCTTCAAAGAAGGTTCCTTCGGTTGCTGATCTACCACTACGGAAGAAGGAATTGGATCACTAACATTAGACAAGGTTATATCAACAGAGCGTGATGAACTATGCCTAACCCTGTCCCTCTCTAATCTCCTAACATAACGTTCATATGTTACCCTTTCATTTTCTGTTAATGAAAAACATTCATTACACCAATCTCCAAAAGAACATGGTTTTCCCCTACATTTAATGCAAACATTGTGTGGGTCAATAGAACCTTTAGGGAGTCGAGTACGACACCCTTCACTAACACACTTACAAATTACAGGGGAGGGGTCGGCCATATTGAAAAGTTAAGAGAAAGACCGACAACATAATAACAAAGATTAAATTAATAAATATAACCCCAAACAAAAAGATTTCAAGAATAAATGAAACAGAAAACAATTAAGCGATAGCCCAAACTCAAAAAACGTTGTACATCACCAAATAACGTCCTAACAGAGTAATAAAGCAAGAGCGAATTTCCAATATGACAGCAGAAAAAGATCTGAGGCTTGTGGGTATAGTTCTACCTGTTGTACCACGAGGGCGCTGGTGTACACCTGGCATATCTACAACAGCTGCGCGCGAGATTTTGAAATTTCTGCCAGGGCGTCAGGAGACTTTAGCCATTCTTATATAACCAGCGGGTAAGTTTTATATTTAAAATATAATTTTCATCATTTCTAACAATTTTGGCAAAGATTCACAAGAAACTACCAATCCTATTTGGAATGAATAAAGATAATTATTTCCAATTACCTTCAATGATTTTACTGAGCATTGTGCATTTGATATTTCCTCCTGATTTTGTAAGTTCAACCCATATTAATTTCTGGACATCTTTGTATCGTGCAGAACTCCAGAAATAAATTGACTTATTTCTTCCCAATGTTTATCTAGAAATAATCCTTTGCTACAAAAATATCTAAGTGATTTCATAATTGTTTCTAATATCAATTAATTATATAGTTGATTTTTTGGGCTCAAGCCATGACGTCCTAATGGAAGGTTCCTTTAGTAGCTTCCCAAGGGTATATATGACTACAGTGATATTCCCAGAGAATCAAACCAAAGGTTTCAAAGAATTCTAACTTCTGGCGCGAGTACCTTTAAGATTACTCTCAAGGGTATCGTATATCATCAGGGGACGTATTCTTGACACGCCACATGGCAATCTGCACCCCGAATAGCCTTTACGCCTCGAGGGGGAATAAGTGGCAGAATAGAAGGGTAACCGCAACAAAGATTACCCTGGTTCCCCTACTACAATCGTATCACAACTGCGCCAACTCCCTCTGGCGGTCATTCCTTTATCTGTAGCGACTCGCTACGGTGGTGGTCCCTGTCGATCTGACATTTTCGATCGATTTCTGGGAATCTTTATGCTTTCTACGACTTCTTTCTCCATCCAGAAAGTTGAATATTTATTCTTTACAATATGTAATTTAGTTCCAGCCTCACAATGAATTAGTGTATTTATTGTGTGTGGATCTTCGCCGATCGCCGGTGTCGCCATAGGCGCTGTCGTTCTTTGAACATGTGCTATTTAGTTAGCAGAACGACATTCCGGTTTAAATAGCTTAATTATTATTATGAAAGCTATTTAGGCATTATATATTGTAAAGATATTTATAAGCATAATTTTCCCTTTTCCGTGACGATCGTATATGTCGGAGTTTTGGTGATTTAGGTAACCGAGATCTCGTCTTGTCTAGGTAACATAACCTAGACAACATATACTTTCATCATTTCCCCGGTTACCCTTATGTATCGGTTATCCTTCCTGGAGATCGATATCTCCTGGAATTATACTAACCGTTACTAATCTCGCTAGAGATTTGTGGGTAATCTCTCTTCCCTCTGAGAGTAGCCTTAGGCTACAACTCTCTGCGTCGGCCTTGAATTTCGAATTCAGGTATGACTAGCCTAGAGTTTTCTGTCTCATCCCTTAACGGCAGACGGCAAGTTTTGGTCTTTGTCGGCAGTCGGTCGGCGGGGTGATTGCATTCCTCTGCCGGCGGAACTGCCGGCATAGGAGGCTAGCCCTCCCTAGATTACACCTGAAGTGGTCGAATGTTGCCGCCACCTTCTCCCTGTGGTCTAGTAGACTAGTCCTATGCTCGCCGGCCCTAGGCTATAGAGTCGTATACTCTTGTGGCCTAGGATGGCGCCGGCATTGGAACTCTGTTTCTCCCTTGTTGAGAGGAATGGCATGAGCTGCCGTTCCCTTAACTGTATTAGCACCTCCTAAAGCTGGAGAATAATGATTCTCCTGCCGCTTGTGGTCGTGCCGGTACTGAAACAGAGTTTCTTCAAGGTGTGTAGGTCCGGCAACATTGCCGGTCCCTCCTATACCTCATATAGGACCCTTTCCCCTCCCCTCTCTGTTCTTTTACGATGGCCGAGCCATTGTCTTTCCTGTGCTGGAGTCCTGCAACCTTACCATTGCCGGTGGGTTGCCGGAGCCGCCCAGACCCCCCCTCCTCAGCCGTCAGCTGTCGGCGACTGCCGACTGCCGGCGGCCATGACGCTTGTCGGCGACTGCCGGCTTCCAGCGGCTTTGGCGGCTGTGGATGGGAGGTCCCTTGTGTCACCAAGGTTCTCAAGTTCTTCCTTGAACTGCTAGCCACAGTTTCCGTTGTCGGCGTATTGTTCTGGCCGGCAGTAGACCGGGACAGATAGGTACTGACTCAGTAAGTAGCATGCCAACTGTACTCGTGCTGCCGGAGGCTGGCCTACATTAGTAAGCCGGCAATAGTACTGTGGCTAAATGGAAGTGAACCTTCTTTTCGGAGAGAGGCAGTAAATTTAGACTTTTACATCTTTTATTACTGTATACATCGTCGTCGGCGCCCACTCGTGTCCGAGTATTGGGTTCTGTCGTTAGCCATCAGCCTCCTATCTGTGGGGTGGGTGCTTATGCCTGATGTGGCTGTTAAGTCCTAGTCTGTGGTGGAAGAGTCGCAGACAGTGTTCACAAGGGAGGGTAGGTGGTGGGCGGGGCTGTTCTAATCGCTCTCTCCTTCTTCTCCTCCTAGCCTCCTCATTTTGTCTCCTCCTCTCCTCGAAGTCCACGGTGCCATGGTGTACTGTACTCCTCCAGGTTTTCCTGTCCCTGGCTGTTTCTTCCCATGAGGAAGGATCGATGTTAGTTAGAGCCAGGGTGCGCTTTAGTTGATCTTTATAGCGCATTTTCGGGGCTCCTCGTGGTCTGGTGCCCTGGGTCAGTTCTCCGTAGAATATTTTCTTTGGGAGCCTAGATGGATCCATCCTATGCACGTGTCCTATCCAGCGGAGGCGGTGGTGGATGATGGTGGCCTCCACGCTGGTCAGCGAGGCACGTTCTAAGACTCTAAGACTTCAATGTTGGTGGTGTGGCTCTCCCAGGGGATTTTCAAGATCTGCCTCAGTTTCATTTGTTGGAAGCGTTCTAGGTTTTTAAAATCGTTTTTATATAGCGTCCATGTTTCACATGCATACAGGAGCGTGGAGAGGACTACTGCCCTGAAAACCATTATTTTGGTGGTCATTGTCAGTGCGTGGTTGTTAAATACGCGGCAGTTGAGTCGGCCAAAGGCGGAGTGGGCTGCCCTGATCCTGTTCTCCACGTCCTTTCTGCTTGTGGGAGTTGATGTTAGGATGCTCCCTAGGTAGGAGAACTGGTCCACCTGTTCAAACGGTTGGTCATTCACTGTGGTATTGAAGTTGGGGAGCATCAGTCCTGGTGGATGTTGGACGAGGGTCTTGGTTTTGTCTGAGTTGACTTGCAACCCAAAACGTTCGTAGGCAGAGTTGTATGCATCAGCTAACGACTGCAGGTCCTCTGCCGTCTGACCTGGGGTGGCATTGTCGTCAGCATACTGCAGTTCTCGCATTGCACACAAGGTGGTCTTGGTTCTGGCGCGGAGTCTAGCGAGGTTGAAAGCGCCCCCATCCATGCGGAAACGTAGGTCGACTGAGGGTGTGTCTGGGGGAATCTCGTTGAGCATTGCGGCGGTGTATAGCGAGAAACACGTCGGGGCCAGAACACAGCCCTGCTTCAGGCCGCCGTTGATGGGGAATGGGTCTGAAAGAGAGTTCTGGTGGCAGACTCTCCCAACCATTCCGTCATGGAGGGCAGGCACCAGCTTGACAAAATCGGGTGGGCAGCCATATCTTTTGAGGACAGCCCACATGGCAGGTCGAGGTACTTTGTCGAAGGCCTTTTTCAAATCCCAGAAGATGAACATTATGGGCTGTTGTTGTTCGAGGCTCTTCTCTTGTAGTTGTCGCGCACAGAAGATCATGTCTATGGTCCCGCGGGAAGGTCGAAAGCCGCACTGGGACTCTGGCAGGACGTCTTCTGCGAGAATAAGGAGGCGGTCAAGGAGAATCCGAGCGAAAATCTTACACGCGATACTTAGTAGTGATATTCCCCGGTAGTTGTTACAGTTCTCCCTGTCTCCCTTCTTGAAGATGGTAGTGATGTTTGCATCGCGGAAGTCACTGGGGGGGGTCTTGGTCTCCCATATTTTCAGTATAAGGAGCATCAAACGGTTCCTCGAGCAGGGGCCACCGTGAGTGAGGAGCTCCAACGGGATGTTGTCTGGCCCTGGGGCTTTGCCGGGCTTCATGCGCTGCAGGGCCTTGTTGAAGTCATGGATGGAGGGTGGTAGTGCCATCCAGTGACGGACGGGATGCTGCGGGGTCATTCGCAGGAGATCGTCTGGGGTGTCTGCTTGGTCATTGAGGAGGTTCTCAAAGTGAGACCTCCACCTGGCCAGGATGCCCTCGCTGTCGGTGATGGTCGTGGCCCCATCCGCGTCCTTCAGGCTGCCCACTGATGACCGTGTGGGACCGAATATTTCCTTTGTTGCTGCATAGAATCTGCGCAGGTCACGTTGGTCAGCGAAACTCTGTATTTCTGCAGCTTTTCTTTGCCACCAGATGTTCTGGGCTTCACGGATACCTCTCTGGCAACCAGCTTCAGCCACCTTGTGAGCACATTTGTTAGCTGCTGTTGGTTGGTTTTCCAAAGTCAGGCGTGCTTGTCGTTTGGTTTCAATGAGAAGAGAGATGGTAGCATCATTCTCATCAAACCAATCCTGACTAGAGCCAGAGATCGAGGAGACGTCCGCATCACCCGATCCATGCCCGGAGCGGACGACTGCTGGACGGACCACAGACTCCTCATCTCCCGACTCTCCGTGACGACCCTACGACCACCCAGAAGGGCACCTGACAGCGTACCACACCAACGCTTTGATTGTAGTAAGCTCCGCAACCCACAGGTGGCACAGAACTACAAGGAGGCCTGCGAACAATACCTCGCAGACCCTGTGGGTCAGGCCACTGTTGAGCACCACTGGACCACCCTCAGAAACGCCATGGCCCGTGCCGCGGAGGAAACACTAGGCTACACCACCAAGAAACTGTATACATATACAGTAATAAATAGCATTCACTCCATGCTTTCTCTCTCTCTCTCTTATCTAGCTTGCTAGATGCTCCGGCAATAGCTAGCTAATCCGGCAACATGCCGGCTGAACTACAGTATATGTCTATACAGGTAGTCAGTATTTTTGGGCTCAAGCCATGACGTCCTGATGGAAGGTTCCTTCGGTAGCTTCCTTGGGTATATTTAACCACAGGTTATCACAGAATTCTAACTTCTGGTGCGAGTACCCAAAAGGTTTCCCTCTAGGATATCGTATATCAACAGGGGACGTATGTATTAACATGACACATAGCTATCTGCACCCCATCTAGAGTTAACACTTCGATATGGAAAGGTGGAGAATAACTGGGGAGCCATTCAACAGTTACACTCATCCGTGACTGCTTTTGGTACTCGAAACCTAAACAAACGGGCGCCATTGCTAAATGACGTCACGTCCGTCTCCATCCTTCTGCCTGTAGCACCTTGCTTTGGTCGGATTTCCCTTTGTGCGATTTTTATCGACTTACATCGCCGTTATGTCTTTACCTTCAGCCTTGCCTTCTTCTGGAAAGTTGAGTACCAGGTCCCAGTATTGTTTAAATAAGCTCTAGCCGTAGAGTAACTTCTACTTTTCGTAAAATATTGTGTTTTGTGGCAGAGCTGTGCCGTTCCCGGACGCGCCATTTTATGGCGTCGCTGTTCTTTTGCATGCCTTATTTAGCTAGCCAGAACAGCTTTATCCGGCCTCTTAACTAATTGATATTGTTAGTTATTTAGTCTTCATAGCTAGGAATTACTTATATCGTGTTTTAACGCTCATCTACTCGGTCGTCGTTCGACCCCATACTAGATCGCTAGCTTAGCCCCTAGGCTAGATAGCCTAGCACTTGTGTTCATGCATGATATATACCAGTGATCCTAAGTTAAGTTATGAAGATTGTGGCATTATTTAACATACTGTTAACTGTGATGTAAGTGTTTTCACCTTTGGGGACCATATAGGGGATCGGTTTGATTGCGTTTCTCTCCAACCTAACCTAAATGTAGGAACCCCTATATGCTCCCTAATCCCCTGCCTGCAGGCATTCCCTCTGTGTGGCCATGCTTCCCCTTCTATATAGGGGAATCTTGTCTACAATCAGAGTATTTATCGCTTCTCAGTCTACCCTAAGGGAATGATCCCCCCTTAGGGTTGCGACCGAGAAATAGGAACGGCTCTGCCCTTCCACAGTTGCATCTGGTTGGGTTACTCATCCCTTCCTGCAACTTGCGATGTGTCTTTCAGCCTACCTAGCCTAGGAATTAACCCTCCTTATCTAGGTTAGGCTTTGGGGGGGGCTAGATCTGTACTTTTATAGTTTGAGACGGTACTCCTGTACCAATCTCATTCTGGTTACCTAACCTAGGCTAGAGCGTTCTCCCTCTCCTTGGTGGCCGTTCTTGTACAGAGCCTCCACTATGAAAGACCCCTCTTCTTCTCCCTCCCCACCTATCCCTTTAGTGTAGGCTTGCCTATACACATCTGTCCTTAGTCCTACAACTCCTCACTTGGGTGGAGTGGTAGGGGCTAACTTGTTCTCCTGCTGAGCTGGCTGCTCTGGTACACATACCCTTCATAGCGTTCTATGGGGGTAGTCGCCGGCAGCGGTCCGCCCAGCGGGGGTTTCCCACTCTTGAGTGCCCTCTAACCCTCCCTTGGGTTACCCCAGGCACCCGGCCGACTGCCGGCCCCCTGCCGCCGGATGCTAGGAGTATCTACTCCTTTCATGAGTGCACTCTCTCCGGAGGGATGCCGGAGGGGTATGTGGTCTTACCCCTCCAATCCCTCCTTACCTTTCTCTCCTTCTATCCTGGTGCCGGTCCCTTGCCGCCTCTACTGCCGGCGATACCGCCTTACAGCTGGTGACACTCTTTCATAAGATACCCTCGATCCTATAAGTCGTCAACCTTCCGTGTGCCGGAGGCTGCCGCCTTCCGTCGGCATACAGCCGACGTCCCACCCCTCCCTTTACCTAGTAGCAGCTGGCCGTCCTTCGGAGCCGGCCACCGGCGTGCCGGCATTGATTGCCGGCGGTCTAGGTATACAACCATATACATATTTATCTTATGAACTGATCCAAGCTCACCAGGCAGTCAGCCTTCGGCTGCCAGAGCGCCGCCTCCTGCCGGTGACCCGCCGGACAGCGGCGGTCGCCACGATGGTATTATATTTAGATACTCAATGTGTCTGTCTTGATGCCTTCCACCCTGCTGGACAGGCCTCCGGCGTGCCGTCGGTCTGCCGGCACCCTCCGGAGACGTCAAGGGACATGCACCCCTTCTCATACCTACCGACAACATGTCGACAGTCATCACACTGCAGCCAGATGGCTTAGCCACTTCTATATATAGGTATTGTCTTACCATCTAAATCTGTGGCTGTGCTGTCTGATTGCACATTACAATATTCCAGCATACTCTGTGTGTCTTAGTGCAGCCGATTGCCGGAACCTATATCTAATAAGGGGTCTCCTATTCCCCTTCTACCCCAGGGAACTGAGTGGTCTCAGCCCCTGATACACCTCGCAGGCAATTTCTGTTAGAGGCTTAGCTTCTACCCACCACGGCTTATCCATATGGATTTCCGCTTTGTGACCGTCGGCCACAAAAGAAATTGCCTAATGATAAGGTTACGGTAACCGACTGGGCGGGATTCACAAGTATGTGTCTATCTACTTCCTTTCCCGCTCTCTACTCTCAGGCATTATATTACTTATGAATTAATTAATGCTTAAAAAATTAGATTAAGTTATCTTAATTTTAGAGTAATGTAAGTCATTCTTATGCTTTCCATGTACTCATGATCTCTTTCTTTTACAGGAGGAGTATATGAAGTGTGAAAGCAACTTTTGTGGAGTGAAGCACCCGGACTTCTACGGGCACAAGGCGTTCCGGACACACGCCCCCTGCGCCACCAAAAAAGGCGACCTGAAATACTGGGACCCACAGCACTGTACAGTCTGCAAGAGTCGTCTGGTCGAAGCGTTCGACGATCCTCCTTCAGCGGAGGCAAGGGACAACGCTCGAGAGAAGCTACGCAAGTGGGTGCGTGGCTTCCAGAAGAACGCCACCGGACCGTATCTCGCCACCGAAGATTTGAGGGCCTTGCTATTTCCAAAGGCATCTAAAGACTCCGTGGTCCCCAGTGATCAGATCCCCACCGTCCAGATAGTGGTGGAACCTGATATCGTCATGGCCCAGTCCATGCATGAGTGCCACTTAGATTCCGACAACGTGGAATGTATGTCGGAAGTGTCGGAAGGGACGGAGAGGAACCTCATGGGCGAGGAGCTCGACTATGAGGAAGATCAGGTGGAATACCCTGATTCGGAGCATGAGGTCGCTCCCAATCCTACTCCCGCACCGACTCCTGCACCGGCCGAGGAGCCTGTTCCTTCGACTTCTGCCACCCCGGACCCTCTTCCATCAGGCACTCAGGAGGTCTTCAAGATGCTTGAAGCCCTCATGGAAAGAAAACTTCGCGAGACCCACGAGCTATTCAGGTCTAACCTAGGAAGTTTTAAACAACCGAAACGGATTTCGGTTAAGGACCTCCCTGCTTGCTCGGATACTAACCCATGGAGGTATGCCGAGCATATGCCGATCACGACTGGTAAGATCTTCATCAGTGAGAAGGTCGGCTCGATCTTGTTGGAAGAAGTGGAATTCTTCCCGAATTTCGAGGCTTATCCGGACTGTTACGTCCGGCTCAGGTCCGAACCAGCCTCAAAGGAAGAGACCGAACCGAAGGAAGTAATCGTGTTCGATCTCGCGAAGGACCAGGCTATGCTAGCCAGTGCGGTGAAGAGTAGGGGTTTCACCAACTCCAAGATGCCGGCGCTCAGTAAGAAACACCCAACCTTCGTTGCGCCGAACGATGCGACCTTCCCCTTTATAGAAAAGGCCTTCACTGCGGTCTTGAAAGCAGTGGAAGAAGGGACACCTTGCCCTGTACTGGAGGAGTGCAGACCCTTCTCCCTTACTGTTCCCCCTAATGATAGACACTGGAAAGACATCCAGTCAACCTTCACAGTGGGGAAGGTAGAGCCTGACATAGCCGGTCGTCAGTTCAATGAGGACCTCCCAAGGCTAAATGATCACCTCCTTCGTAGGGAACAGGATACGAAGGAGAGGCTTGCCGCATCGCTGTCCCTCCAGGTACAGCTCGAAGTTATGGCCGGAGACACTAGAATCCCGGACTTCTACATGGTCCTAGCCAAAACGCATTTGGCAACGGTGATGAAGGACCTTTACAGCTTCACTAGGGCTCGCAGAGCCTGTCGTGAATTCGTGTTTGCCAGCGCAACGGTAAAACACGAGCCCCAGAGGCTGATTTCCTCCAATATCTGGGGTAAATACCTCTTTCCCTCTTCCTTGGTGAAAGAGATTGCTGACAAGGCCGCCAGAGAGAACAGGAACCTTCTCCATAAGTGGGGCATGTCAAAGAAAAGGAAATCCTCTCAGGACGATGGCCCTCAACCTAAGAGGAAATCCCTGAAACAGAAACCCCAGCAACGTCAACAGAGACGGCAGTTTCCGGGTTCCGCTACTCCCCAAGTGGCAGCTCAGCCACAGCAGACCTTTCAGCTGGTCACCCAGCCGGTGGTATCGCAGTCACCGGTCTTCACCCCTGCATTTGAGCAACATGCTACTACCTTTCGTCCCAGAGGTAGGGGCTCAAGCAGAGGTTCCGGCAGAGATTCGTCTCGCCGCCCCTCCAGAAGCAGAGGAGGAAGGGGAGCTAGCGGCCGAGGTGGCAAACCCTGGGGACACCAGAAGCAATGAAGTGCTTCCGGTGGGAGGAAGACTCCGCCAATTCCAGGATCGTTGGACCTTCGATCCCTGGGCACACAGCATCGTCAAGAAGGGACTAGGCTGGAGCTGGACACAACCAGCCCCAGCCTTCCAGCAATTCTTCCAACAGTCAACCCCCCTCCTGGAAGAATACGTCCTAGAACTCTTGAACAAGAAGGTGATCAGGAGGGTAAAGTAAACCAGGTTCCAAGGGAGACTATTTTGCGTTCCCAAGAAGGACTCCGACAAACTCAGAGTCATTCTAGACTTATCCCCCAACAAGTTCATTGCGAACAACAAGTTCAAGATGCTGACTCTCCAACAAATAAGGACCCTTCTGCCTCAAGGGGCCTACACGGTCTCCATAGACCTGGCGGATGCCTACTGGCACGTTCCAATGAATCATCACGCTTCCTCCTACCTAGGATTTCGACTCCAAAGGAAAAGTTACGCCTTCAGGGCCATGCCCTTTGGGCTCAACGTGGCTCCACGGATCTTCACCAAGCTGGCAGACGCCATCGTCCAACAGCTCCATCTTCGGGGCGTCCAAGTGATGGCTTACCTAGACGACTGGCTGGTCTGGGCGACATCGCCCGAAGATTGTGTAAGATCCTGCAACAAAGTCACCCAGTTCCTAGAATATCTGGGATTCAAGATAAATGCCGAGAAATCTCGCCTCTCTCCAGCTCAGAAGTTCCAATGGTTGGGAATCCATTGGGATCTTCAGTCACACCGCCTTTCCATCCCGCAGAAGAAAAGGAAGGAAATAGCAGTGTCTGTCAGAAAACTGCTGAAATCCAAACGGATCTCAAGACGAAAGCAGGAACAAGTTCTAGGCTCTCTACAGTTCGCCTCTGTGACAAACCCAGTGCTTCGCGCACAGCTAAAGGATGCCGCGGGAGTCTGGAGACGTTCTGCATCCATCGCTCGAAGAGACCTCAAGAGACGGCTCCCAAACAGACTTCGCTTACTATTAAAGCCGTGGTCGGAAGCAAAGGCCCTGAAAAGGTCCATTCCTCTTCAACACCCGCCTCCATCGCTCAACATCGCTCTATCACGGACAAGCCCAATAGAGTCAGAATGGTCTCTAGACGCAAGATCATTCTCCTTCATCTCTCGCCAAGTCCCGGAACTTCAGATCGATCTCTTCGCAACGAGCGACAACAATCAACTTCTCAATATGTGGCCCCGTACGAGGACCCCAAGGCAGAAGCAGTGGATGCCATGTCACTGGATTGGAACAGATGGTCCAGGATATACCTGGTCCCTCCCCCCAACCTTCTGCTGAAAGTCCTCTCCAAACTGAGAACCTTCAAAGGGACAGCGGCCCTAGTGCTTCCCAAGTGGCCCCGGAGCAATTGGTACCCCCTGGTCCTGGAGCTGCAGCCCACGCTGATCCCTCTCCCGGGCCTAGTTCTCTCTCAGCAAGTCCAGAAGTCGACTGTCTTCGCTTCATCACTGAAAGTCAGGGACCTTCATCTCATGATTTTCTCTCCCTGGCCGCAAAGAAAAGGTTTGGGATCTCGAAGAAAAGTCTAGACTTCCTCGAGGAATACAAGACCGAATCCACATGACGGCAATACAAATCTTACTGGAGAAAGTGGGTCTCGTTCGTCAAAGCAAAAAACCCTACGGAAATCACCATTGATTTTTGCATGTCCTTCTTCATTCACCTTCATGGACAAGGCTTAGCAGCCAACACGATTTCCACCTGTAAATCGGCTTTGACTAGACCACTACTGTACGCTTTCCAGATTGATCTGTCCAGCGATATCTTCAATAAACTGCCAAAGGCATGCGCTAGACTACGCCCAGCACCTCCGCCAAAACCTATCTCCTGGTCCCTGGACAAGGTGCTCCATTTTGCCTCTAACCTGGACAACGATTCGTGCCCTCTCAAGGACCTGACTCAAAAAGTTATCTTCCTTTTTGCTCTCGCCTCGGGAGCCCGAGTCAGCGAAATAGTGTCATTATCAAGAGACGAGGGTCATATCCTGTTCGCAGATACAGGAGAACTTACCCTCTTCCCTGATCCGACGTTTCTCGCAAAAAATGAATTACCCACCAAGAGATGGGGCCCCTGGAGAATCTGCCCCCTGAAGGAAGATGTCTCTCTATGCCCAGTGGAGAGTCTTAAGGTCTATCTTCGAAGAACTTCAGACTTCGGTGGAGGTCAACTCTTCAAAGGAGAAACATCGGGTAGCGACCTGTCACTGAAACAACTAAGAGCGAAAATCACCTACTTCATTCGCAGAGCGGATCCTGACAGTACACCCGCAGGTCATGATCCTAGAAAAGTCGCGTCTTCTCTGAATTTCTTCCACAGTATGGATTTCGAAAGCCTCAAGAGCTTCACAGGGTGGAAATCGTCGCGCGTTTTCTTCAAGCACTACGCAAAGCAAGTGCAAGAAAGTTAAACATTTCGTGGTAGCCGCAGGTAGTGTTATGAAACCTGCCGTTTAACTCTGCATAGAACAGCAAGTTACTTGGGACTTTAACTCTACGGGTGCCTGTGTTGACCCTTGTGTGATACATAGTGATTTCATGGACACTTAGTGTTTCTAATAGACTGTTCTTATCAAGGTGAAATGTCATAGACTTCACATGAGTGCCACATGCCCTAGGGCATGATGTGTTTTTCTTTGAAAAAGACTGACGTTCCTCAGGAACTTGTGTTTCTAAAAGTGAAATTTCTTTCAGATTCAAGATTGAAGTCTTTTATTTTCTATGTACATTATTCTTATTATTGTAAATTAACTTTACACCTTTTATTGCAATTATCATCACTATAACCTGCAATCTATGAAATAAAATGTCTATTTTATTACATGTGCGTCTCTCTCCGCTCCTATTACCATTATGAAATACATGGTTGTCATAGTTTCATTTACCCCTTTCCTTTGGAATGAGAAGAATAATATAAATTATCTGTATTATATACTCACTCATGCTGTGTAATATTCCTACTTGAATACTTACCTTTGTCCTGCCTTCGAGACCAGATTGATCTCTCATCCATGGTGTATAGTGATTAATTATCACCTGTCTACACTTGAGAATATTCCTACCCGAATATTAACCTTCTGTCTTGTCTCCGAGTCCTGCACGAACTCTCCGCAGGGTGAGTAGCCCTTCAATGACCACTTCGGATTTTGGTATGATCCGCCGGGACTTCTCTGCCAGGGGGGCAGGAAGCTGGATCCCCACGGAACCTCTACCGAGGACACATTACATACCTCTATTCGGAGCCCTTGGCAATTACTTTAAAAAAGGGGAAATTTTCCACGATACATTAATTCTCTGGTACACTTCCATCAGGACGTCATGGCTTGAGCCCAAAAAACGGATTTTGAGCGAAGCGAAAAATCTATTTTTGGGTGAGATAGCCATGACGTCCTGATGGACCCTCCCGTCTATTCTAGTCCCGCCTTTCAGGCCCCGCCCTGTCCTGCTGTATAATGGAGATTAGCAAGGAGCTGGCCTCAGGATGAGGACGGACGTGACGTCATTTAGCAATGGCGCCCGTTTGTTTACGTTTCGAGTACCAAAAGAAGCCACGGATGAGTGTAACTGTGGAACGGCTCCCCAGTTATTCTCCACCTTTCCATATTGAAGTGTTAACTCTAGATGGGGTGCAGATAGCTATGTGGCGTGTTAATACATACGTCCCCTGTTGATATACGATATCCTAGAGGGAAACCTTTAGGGTACTCGCACCAGAAGTTAGAATTCTGTGATAACCTGCCGTTTAATTCTCTGGGAATATCCCTGTAGTTAAATATACCAAACGAAGCTACCGAAGGAACCTTCCATCAGGACGTCATGGCTATCTCACCCAAAAATAGATTTTTCGCTTCGCTCAAAATCCGTTATTTGCAGTACTGTATAGTATATACGGCAGATGAATAACTAATATATACAGTGATACCTCGGTAGTCGAACGACTCTATACTCGAACAATTCGGAGTTCGACCAAAATTTTCGAGAAATTTTTGCTGCGGTGCTCGACCAAAAATTCGGTACTCGACCAGCCGAACACGTGACGACCGCATGGGCTTTGTGATGATCGCGCCATCTCGGCCACTCTCGCTTGTTCGGGAAGCATCAGTTCTCTCGAGAGCGTCACTCAGACAACGCGCGATCAGCATTCGTTGTGATTTAGTGATTTTCAGTGCTTTTAATTGCTTTTTTAGCTTTCATAATGAGTCCCAAGAAAGTAATGAGTGTTAAGGGGAAGGAGAAGAGGAAAACAGTGCGAACAACGATCGAGTTGAAGAAGGAAATTATAGCGAAATATGAGAATGGTGTACGAGTGTCCGATTTAGCGGTAGAATACGGAATGGCGAAGTCGACCATTTCTACGTTTTTAAAGCATAAAGAAATGATTAAGAAGGCGAATGTTGCAACGGGAGTTACGGCGGTAACTAAGCAAAGGCCACAAGTGATTGAGGAGATGGAAAAGTTGCTTTTAATATTTATTAAAGAAAAACAGTTGGCCGGGGAAAGTGTTAGTGAAGCGTTCATTTGTGAAAAAGCGTTGCATATCTATGAAGAATTAGTGAAGAAAAGTCCGAGTACCAGTGAAAGTGATTCATTTACATTTAAAGCGAGCAGGGGTTGGTTTGAAAAGTTTCGTAATAGAACAGGTATTCATCGTGTTACTAGGCATGGGGAGGCAGCTAGTTCGGATCAAATTGCAGCCGATAAATACGTGGGGGAATTCGATCGGTACATAAATGAACAAAATTTGATCGCACAACAAGTCTTTAATTGTGATGAGACTGGGTTATTTTGGAAGAAAATGCCAGCCAATACGTACATTACCAAGGACGAGACGAAGATGCCAGGTCACAAGCCAATGAAAGATAGGCTAACATTGTTGCTGTGTGCAAATGCAAGTGGCGATTGCAAGATCAAACCCTTGTTAGTGTACCACTCGGACAACCCCCGGGTGTTCAAACGAAATAATATTTGTAAAAGTGCACTACCAGTTATGTGGCGCTCGAACACTAAATCTTGGGTCACAAGACAATTCTTTACTGAGTGGATAAACGAAGTGTTTGCCCCCCAGGTTAAGGCTTACCTCATTGAAAAGAGCTTGCCAATGAAATGTCTTCTGGTTATGGACAATGCTCCTGCACATCCTCCAGGTCTCGAGGATGACTTGAAAGAAGAATACAGCTTTATCAAAATCAAATTCTTGCCCCCCAATACTACTCCCATACTCCAGCCCATGGACCAACAGGTCATTTCAAACTTCAAAAAACTCTATACCAAGGCCCTTTTCAGAAAGTGTTTTGAAGTGACCAGTGACACGAAGTTGACCCTAAAGGAATTCTGGAAGGAACACTTCAGCATCCTCAACTCTGTTAACATGATTGACCAAGCTTGGCGAGGTGTGACCTATAGGACATTGAACTCTGCCTGGCGTAAGCTGTGGCCATCATGTGTCACAGAGAGGGAGTTTGAAGGTTTCCAACCAGAGGCGGGTCCAAGCACTGCTACCCCTGTAATTTCTGATGACACTGATGTCGTTGAGGAAATTGTTGTCATGGGCAGGAGTTTGGGGCTTGAGGTCGACAAGGATGATATTGATGAGCTTGTAGAAAGCCATTCTACCGAGTTGACTGTGGAGGAATTGTTGCACCTGCAACAACAACAGCAGCAGGATCTGATTGTGGAGCAGGAATCTTCAGAAGAGGATGAGGTAAGGGAGGATGTTCCAAGTTCTCTCATCAATGAAATTTGTTCCAAGTGGGCAGATGTGCAGGCTTTTGCTGAAAAATACCACCCAGAAATTGCAGTAGCAAACCGGGCAGTGCATATGTTTAATGATAGTGTCATGTATCATTTTCGAAGAATACTGCAGAGGAGGAAGAAACAATTAACAATAGACCAGTTTTTCACAAAAGAAAAGAAAGCTGCTACATCAAAGCCTGTTTCTCCTCCAAAGAAGAGACAAAGAAGAGAAGAAACCCCTGAAATAGATCTGCCCACCCTTTCATTGGAGAGAGAAACAACTCCTGAAGGAGAACTACCCCGCCACATCATGGAAGGGGACTCTCCTTCCAAGCAGTAACCTCCCCCTTCCATCCTCTCCACATCCATCCCTGTATGCCATCGAACCGCTGCTCAAAGGTATGTTCACTACAGTACAGAAAATGGTTTAAAATTGTTTTATTTTAGTACAGTAAATGGTTTAAAATTGTTTTATAGGATTTTCTGACCAATTTCATACACATTTAGATAATTATTGTTGTTTAGGTACACGTTTTATTAATATTTTGGGCCTGTTCGAGTGCTTGGGAACGGAATAGAATATATACCATTATTTCTTATGGGGAAAAAAAATTCGGTACTCGAACAAATCGGAGGTCGAACACGGATCTCGAACGGATTATGGTCGAGTACCGAGGTATCACTGTATATTATACTAGTAGTTATTTCCAATATATCTTGGGTATCCCTACCCAGATATTTGCTGAACCGCATTCTATATTGATGGAATAATATTTCATCAATATTCTGATTTGAAATCAGTTTCCATTTACTGTACCCTGCAATATTGAATTTCGTAAAGGGCTGGTGGTGTGACACCTCTAACCCCAATAGGGGAGAGCCCTTATCCCTGAGTTTCCCTGATCAGGAAACTCCCTGATTTAATATTGTAAGGGAAGTCACAGCAAATAGATTGGTTGGGATGCATAAGTGTATGTCTTTTATTTTCTGCCGGCTGAACTACGGTATAGGCCTATACAGGTAGTCATTATATTTGCAGTATAGTAAATACGGCAGATGGATAACTAACGTATATATTATACTAGTAGTTATTTCCAATGTATCTTGGGTATCCCTGTCCAGATATTTGCTGAACCAAATTCTATATTGATAGAATAATATTTCATCAATATTCTGATTTGAAATCAGTTTCCATTTACCCTGCAATATTGAATTTCGTGAAGGGCTGGGGGTGTGACACCTCTAACCCCTATAGGGGAGAGCCCTTATCCCTGAGTTTCCCTGATCAGGAAACTCCCTGATTTAATATTGTAAGGAAGGTCACAGCAAATAGATTGGTTGGGATGCATAAGTGTATGTCTTTTATTTTCTGCCGGCTGAACTACGGTATAGGCCTATACAGGTAGTCATTATATTTGCAGTATAGTAAATACGGCAGATGGATAACTAACGTATATATTATACTAGTAGTTATTTCCAATATATCTTGGGTATCCCTGTCCAGATATTTGCTGAACCCAATTCTATATTGATAGAATAATATTTCATCAATATTCTGATTTGAAAATCAGTTTCCATTTACCCTGCAATATTAAATTTCATAAAGGGCCGGTGGTGTGATGCCTCTAACCCCTAAAGGGGAGAGCCCTTATCCCTGAGTTTCCCTGTTCAGGAAACTCCCTGATTTAATATTGTAAAGGAGGTTACAGCAAATAGATGGGTTGGGATATATAAATATATGTCTTTTAATTTCTAATCAACATATTTTAGATGCGAACTTCTGCTGTTACCGCTCCTATTTCGAAAGAATGACTCTTTCGATACTCTGATTGTGAATCAATCCTCCTTACCTCACAGCGTTAAGTATAGAGGGGGACAGTGCTTGTACACTTCCTTACCAAGGTGTTCGAACCCCCTTTTTCTTCAGGGAATTCCCCGGTTGGAGGAATTTCCTTATCTTAATACTGAGGAGAAGTAACAGCATTGGCTCACAAGGGATACACGGGAATGTGTCTCCCATTATCTCTTTTAGCTTTCTGTCCTAAGCTATTTTTGTCAAAAGACTATTTTGCAAATTGTTTATCGGTGCGATAATCAATTGAATACTCATTTCTGTTCTCCCTTCCTTACAGGAGGGACACCAGATGATGCATTGCAGTCTTCTGCAGTTATAAAGGCGAGTATTTTCACGGACATAATATATGCAGGTTCACCACCCCAGCAATATTATTTCCAAATCCCCAACCTACAAGACGGCAGTCTAGAGCTGTCGAACTGTGGTTGGTTTGGTTTCAGAAGTTATTTCATAAATGCGGTTCAGTTGCGAACTCGCAAAAAAAAAAAAAAAGCGAAAACTCTACGGGAATTGGACTGAAAATTTCACTACTAATTACGAAAACTGCGAATTTAGTGTTCCTTTTAAGGGTTTTTAAGGTCTAACCCCCCCCCCCTACCTCTCAAGATGAGGTTGCAGACACTAACGGCACTGGTGAGTCTGAGTGGGACTCGGACCCCCGACTGACAAACACCGGGCAGAGACTCCACAATCAAGCCACACTTGTAGTGAAATCAACGACAGCAGTCATTGTTTCACTGTCACATCTGACTCCGCCGCCAAGAGCCGGCAGTGTGTGCCCTTGGTCACCACCCAGTCAATAGCTGAGTTGGTATGCCTTCAATCGACAGCCCGCCGATTACCGGTGGTCTGCCGACAACCCGAGGAGTCGCCTCTAGTTCAGAAATCCACTGACTATGCGTATAGTTTTCACCACTACCCAGTCACATTGAATACTGGCTAGGATGGTGTGACTTCTGTCAGCGACCCGCTGACAGCCGACAAGTCACTGATATGTCGAAAACCTGCTAGCCATATCGGTACTGAAGTACTGTGCCAGTTAACTTACCCCCAAGTACTAAGTACTAGCCTTGACGGTAACATGCCAGTTGTATAGGGGTATACAATACCCTGTACATCTGCAGTATAGGACCATATTGCAGACAGAAATCTTTGGTACATAACCATACAATAGAATGGTTTTCCAGTACATTGTGCTTCTAAGCACAATCCCTTGCTGAGACCTACCTGATTTGGGGGATCCACTACCCCCCCCCCTTTTTTTTTCCTTACGCTGATTCTTCATCAGCCTCTTGATTCTCATTATTAATTCCCCGGATGTAGGACGCTACTCTATCCTTAAGGACTAGATACAATTAGTTAATTTTACATTCATAAGCTGAAAGCCACAACATTTATATGTTTCTCCAAGTTTATATGATGTTTTCAGATGCTTTTCCTTTATAAGTTCTCATACCGAAGAGCAGTCGACAAAATCTCTGTCACTTTGCTGAAAGTCATTATCAAAGAAATAGTTTCTTATTAGTCTCATGAAATGTGGAGCATCAGCAAAGACACAAATAACGAGATCGGTGATGCTGGATTTACAATCATCGAATTATGCACACTTATGCCTAAAGATTTCCATAACCTACTGTTGGTAGGACCTAGGTCACTGAATATAAACACTACAGGAAAACTCACCAATTCTATGTCAATAATAGTATTATTTTTAAAGCATAAAGAGTATCTGAATCTTTGACATAACTAAATTTTTGGGCAATGCTGCATTCATCAAATGATTAGATGGAAACACACTCAAAATTATTTCTAATTTGATAACGGTCTTTAAAATTTATGGTTCGATATCCAACATACGAACCCAACTATTTAATATAGAAATGGAGGAAAAGAGTGGAATACCGAACGCCACCAGCTTCCTTACAAGCAAACTGTAAAATAGTATATACCGGAAAACAAAGGCTGGTAAATCATACCGTGGTACGGTGTGACGTCATTAATCACCGCATGGCTAGTCTGCGCAGTAGAGGACACAGTTTGGGTCGCTGATGGGTAGACCTGGTATTCTTTAGACCTTCGTAGGACATGGCAGTGACTTCAAGAAGAACCGACCACCAATTCCTCTGGAGGCGAGGCGTTGCGGAGGGTGCCTTCATGTGGGGCACAAGACCTTCTGGAGGGAAGGCCACTCCAGAGGGTCAAGAGGAAAGGCCTCAGCCAAGCCTCTGTGAAGGCAGGATGGAGGAACAGTTTTTCCTGCTGAACAGACTCAGCACATCATGCAAGCTCAGATGGTATGCTCAAATCTGAAGCATTGTGGGCCTTCCAGTGGCTCCAAGGAGAACCTGCTAACAACCCCTCCGGAGGAAAGGAGTTGCGGAGGAAACTAAAGCAAAGGGCGCAAGATCTGCTGGAGGAAACACCACTCTAGAAGCTCAGGAGGGAAGGCCATAGCCAACTCCTACAGAGGCCAATATGCATTCCCATTGTGCCCTACACTGCAGCACTTCCGAGCCGATCCTTATGAAGGGTTCCAGAAACTCCCAAGGAAGGCCAGAGCAGTAGCAAGTGTCAAAAAGAGTCTGTATTACAGTCGTGGGTGTTGACGCTTTGCTAAGGGAAGCGACCAGGTCCTCCAAATTCGAGGGTTATCCAGGGTCAGCTTGCTCATTTGTCCTACGAAGAAGACAGAACGAGCAGAGACTGCTTGAGGAAACAAGAGGCCGGAGAAATTAGTCGGGAATTCTTCACCTTCGTGGAAAACCCCGAAGAAAAAAGAAGTTGAGAGTTTTTCACCTTCGGGGAAAATCCCGAGGGAGAAAGAAGTCGGGAGTTATTCACCTTTGGAGAAAACCCCGAGAGAAAGAAGTTAAGATTTCTTCACCTTTGGAGAAAACCCCGAGAGAAAGAAGTTAAGATTTCTTCGCCTTTGGGGAAAACCCCGTGGGAGAAAGTAGTTGGGAGTTCTTCAGTTTTGGGGAAAACCCAGAGGGAGAAAAAAGTTGGGGGTTCTTCACTTTTGGGGAAAACCGCAAGGGAGAAAGAAGTTGGATGTTCTTCACTTTTGGGGAAAATCGCAAGGGAGAAAGATGTTGGATGTTCTTCACCTTTGAGGAAAACCCCAAGGGTAAAAGAAATTGTGAGTTTTTCACCTTCGTGGAAAATCCCGAGGGAGAAAGAAGCCGGGAGTTGTTCATCTTTGGAGAAAACCCTGAGAGAAAGACGTTGAGATTTCTTCGCCTTTGGGGAAAACCCCATGGGAGAAGGAAGTTGGGAGTTCTTCAACTTTGGGGAAAACCCCCAAGGGAGAAGTAAGTTGGGAGTTCTTCAATTTCAGGGAAAGACCAGAGGGAGAAAGAAGTTGTGAGTTCTTCACTTTGGGGAAAACCGCAAGAGAAAGAAGTTGGGAGTTCTTCACTTTTGGGGAAAACCCCAAGGGAGAAAGAAGTTGGATGTTCTTCACCTACGAGGAAAACCCCAAGGGAGAAAGAAGTTGTGAAATCTTCACCTTTGAGGAAAACCCTGAGGGAGAAAAAAGTTGATAGTTCTTCACCTTTTGGGAAAACCCTGAGGGAGAAACAAATTAGGAGTTCTTCACCTCGGGGAAAACCCCATGGGAGAAAGAAGTTGAGAGTTTTTCACCTTTGGGGAAAACCCCGAGGGAGAAGAATTCCTTTCAAAGTTCTTCCTTTGCCTAAAGAACAGCTAGCCTAAAGGCACTTTTGTTTACGGCCAGTTTTACTTTGGGTCAACGGTGGAAAGTCTGCACTCAATGGGTGTTGTGTCCCTTATACACACTAAGTCTATGCTTACAAATTGATATACTGGCCCTGGGCCAGGGAAGACTATATTTTTAGGGTATAGTATTCTGTTGTATTGGATTCACTGGTCTACCCTAAACAGTTAAGTCTTTGGGAACCTTGGAATAACTCTACCCCAATTAACTTTTTTCTTTCACAATACTTTTTTTATGCATGCATACACTCAATGACATTTCCTGACAGTCTGGTGCATTAAAGGAACCCATATATTCACACAGCTTTGAATCTTCTTCATCTAGTGCATTTTTGGATATCAGTTATAAAACAAATAAATACATTAGTACATTTTGGAACTTACTTGTTTCCTGACCCAAAGATGCTCATGCTGAAAGGATCCTTAGATGATGGTGCCTTACTAGATGCTTGCCTTGCTTGCTGAGGAGCATCTTTTATTGTCTGCTTTGGAGTGCTGCTGGATTGAGATTTTTTTGTTGTACCTCTGAAATATTTCTCAAAACCTCTAGGGGGTTTTTCACAGAATAAATACCATTGTTGAAGCAGTACAGATGAATATGGACCTTCAATTTTAGCCAAATGTTTACCAACCTAAAACAAAAAATAAAATAAAAATCAAAAGCAATTTTCTGCATATGGCTTTCTTCTGCATATGGCTTTTACAAAAACCATAAATCTTTAAAAAGTATTTTACACTTTTCCTAATTATAAAAACCTGAGTCCTTTAATATAAACATGATTTTTGTGAAGCTGGAATAACTGTTAAACTTTTAATGAGATTCTAGTAGTAGCAGGAGGGTGGAGTGTAAGGCCCACCCTACCAAGTCAGAAATTCTCCAAATTTTGACCTTAGAGATAGGACTTGTGGGGTGGTTGAAGCAGCGAGTATACCTTATAAGAGGTGTTATAAAGTAATGAAAAATACAAATTACTTTAAAAATTTTGTGAATTGTTCCTATATGAACACAATAAATGAAGGGCTTTGGGTTTTCTGGCATCGTGACATTGAAGGTCATTGATGTCAATATTTTATATAAATAAACTATTGTATAAAAGGCAATTCAATTAAAAACCATAAAAGCAAACAGATCAGTATAAAAGTTAAATAGCTCTAAGAAGACTTGCTTCTGAAAGAAATTTAAAAAGGCCAATAATTTCATACAGTACTGTGCAAGACATCCTCCCCAAAGAATCTAGGTAAGGATGAACCTGCCATCCCCACCTCAACCCACAAACAGAAACCTATTTGTTAGATACCCAAGAGTGGAACATTCAGTCACTGTTGGGGGTACCAAAAAGGCATTGCAATATGGCTGATGTTGGGCAATTATATTAACTCATGTGTCAAATGAGTGTGCCCAATGTAAAGCCGACAAACAGCAGTATCTCACTATCTGGGGGACCAAGTTATACCTCCTAGGAGATTTAAACTTATAATTTCACTCTTTATTATCATATATTATTCCAATGCTGCTGCCAAATTTAATAATAAAAAAAACCTCTTTATGCATCGTAAAAAGTTATTAAAGATAGTCGATAACTTACGACCAGGTTAGGTTCCCAGACAGATCGTAAATCGATCTAATGATGTTAAATTTCTATAGATTTATTATGATGTGTCTTGAAAAATGATATTTTCATTATAAAATAAATTTTTGAACATACCTACCCGGTGGATATATATATATATATATATATATATATATATATATATATATATATATATATATATATATATATATATATATATATATATATATATATATATATACTTAAGTCCCTGACGTCACGACAGAAAATTCAAAACTCGCGGCAATTGCAGATTGATTAGCCAGGTGTACCACCAGTGAGCCCTCAAGCGACAGTACGTAGAACCACTCCCTGTATCCTCAGATTTTCTATGCCCATAGGTCTCTAGAGGGGAGGAGGGCGGGAGTTAAATTATATATATTCACCGGGTAAGTATGTTCAAAAATCTATTTTATAACGAAAATATCATTTTTAAACATTTGACTTACCCGGTGGATATATATAGCTAATTGACACCCTTGGTGGAGGGTCAGAGACAGCCAACATTGTTGGAATATTACTTAAGAGTTACAAAAAAAACAAACTTAAGGGTTTGTACCTGATAAGGAAGCTGACTTTTATGATACTAGTCATTAGTCCGCTTTCCTTATGAAATCCAGCGATCCACTCAGGGGGCTGAAGACCTCTAGGAGCTGTCAAACCGGTCTAAAAACCTCTATGTTGACAGGACCTCAACCAATACCCTTGTTCCGGGCTCTCTCAAGGAACAAAATTGACCACCTGCTAAAATCAATGATTGTGGAAGACTGTCGACCAATCTCCAAGCAACCATAAAAATGCAAAAGTTCCAAGAGAAGAGAAGGGTATTAGGATTATGGGAACGTAGTGGTGGATCCTTCCCCCAATACTGCACTCGCTGCTACGAATGGTCCCAGAGTGAAGCAGTTCTCAAAATGAGTCTGGACACGTTTTAAATAATGTGAAGCGAACACAGATTTACTCCTCCTAAAGGTTGTGTCCTTAATGCTTTGCAACGATCTATTCTGCTTGAAGGCCACCGAAGTTGTTACAGTTTGAACTTCAAGCGTCTTGGCCTTTATAAAAACTTGCAGTCTGCCTTACTGCAAAGTGCACGAGCCTCTTAATTAAGAGCCTGATGAAGAATGCAAGAGCATTCTTCGACATCTGTAACGAGGACTTCTAGACCGAGCACCAAAGAGCTTCCGACTAGCCTCGCAAATCTTTCGTTCAGTTCAGATATGACTTCAGGGCTCTTACTGAGCACAGGACTCTTTCTAACTTCTCGCCAGCCACATCCGAAAGGTTCGGAATCTCAAAAGCCTTGGGTCAAGGTTGAGAAGGGCGTTCATTCTTGGCGAGAAAGCCTAACTGCAATGAGCAGAGAGCTTTGTGATCTCGAAAAACCAATCATTTAAGCTAAAAGCATAAATCCCACTGACTCTGTGAGCTGTCGCCACATTGACCAAAAATAGTCTTCATCGTGAGGTCCTTAAATGAAGCTGAATGCAAGGGCTCAAACCTGTCACTCATAATGAACTTCAGGACAATATTCAGATTCCAAAATGGTGAATCACGGAGCTGTTGCTTTGATGTTTCAAACAATTTGAGGAGTTTCTGTAGGTCTTTAACATTAGATAGGTCCAACCTTGATGGAGGAAATACTCCTTGCTCCTGCAATAGCTCTAGTTGCTTCCTTCGAAAAAAGCTCTTGTTCTTGTGAGTTTTCCGATAATCTGAAGACAGTTAGATGAAGAGCTTGGAGATTTAGATGGTACCTTCCAAGTGGGGTTGTTTGAGTAAATCCACTCTTAATGAAAGACTTCTTTGAGTGTCTACCATCCATTACAGTACGTCTGTGAACCACTCTTTGAGGGTTAAAAGAGGGCCACTAGAGTCAATCCTATCCTTTCGAGTGACACAAACTTTTTCATTACTTTGTAATGAATTGAACAGTGGAAATACATACAAGTCCATGTCACGAGCTGTTTGACGCTCGTGGTCGCACTCTGCATGATGGTTGACATCACGTCCCGATAGACACTCGACGTCACGTCTTGTTGGACGCTCGACGTCACGTCTTGTTGGACGCTCGACGTCACGTCCTGCAGGACGTCATGTTCCGCTAGAAGCTTGACGTCCCGTTAGGAGGACGTTCTACGTCTAGTCTGTCTGCTAGACTCCCTGGGTTAAAATGGCTAAAATACTACATTTAACTAGGGAGTTGTAAAGACGTTCGTCATCAAGAACATCTGAACTAGCAGCCTCTGCGCTTGGTGTCCAGGTGTGCATTCGTTCTTGGCGAAGTTACCCGACACTCAAGGTCCAGGCCTGCTACTCTCTTGTTGTTCGCAGGATGATAAACTAGCATGAACGAAGAGGGCTTCTGATGCATATCTAGCAGCATAATAAAAATAGGGTCAACCTGTTGTGGTACAGAAGATGTCACGTCTACCACAAGCTCTCATTCTACACCGTTTAAAAAACACGCAGAGCGTCCAGAAGACGATAACCAGTTTAACGGTAGAGAAGGAGCCACGAACCGATGTCATGCTGGGCTCAGACAACTGTCCTGCAACTGGGTAAGTTGGGCTTTATTTGACAGTTGCCGACCTCCTTAAAGGATGTTAGGTAGGAGAGTTTTCTTCGGAAGAAAGAAAAAACGCTCAAGACTGCTCTAAAGACTACAACCATACGCTTGCTGTATCATGATAGGACGCTGATTGACCGTGTCCACCTTCCTCTTCAGAGCTCTGGAAGTTGATGCCAGCCTCGTCTGGGCGCTGCGTCATCCGAAGATGACGAAAAAACTTTAACCTCACTTTACCTATGATGAAGGTGAACGTCCTGGGAAGCGTCAATAGGGATGCTCGAGGAGGCGTCTGCTGGGGAGCTAAAGCCTTTCGTTTCCTTTGTCGTTCGACATTCCTTCTCCAAGGGGAAAGGGAGCTTGGAAGAAGATTTAAAAGTCGACATTCCTTGGAAGAGGTCTATGGATTAGAAGAACGACAGGTCCTAACAGACACACCCTCTATTTGAGGGGTGGTGCTTACACCGAAACAAAGAGCCCAAAACTGAACAACTTCCTCTTATACATGAACCTTCAAGTATTGTTTGAAGTTCGGATGGATGAGGATGTGGAAGCAAGCATCCTGGAGGTCTAAAGAGACCATCCAGTGGACCTTTCCTACTGCTGTAAGGACTGATTTCGAGGTCTCCATGGAGAACTTTGTCTTCTGAACGAAGGCGTTGAGAGCAGTGACATCCAGGACCGGACAATAGCCTCCCTCTCTA
>NC_090726.1:105769509-105774509 GCF_036898095.1 Palaemon carinicauda | reverse complement strand
CTCCAGACAGCGATTTAATGACGACGCTCTGATTAGCCAGTCGTCAAAATAAAGGGAGGCTCTGATCCCTGAAAAATGTAGAAAGCTTGCTACATTTTGCATGAGCCTTGTAAAAACAAGAGCAGCAGGACTGAGGCCGAAGCACAGTGCTCGAAATTGGTACACTACTTTCCCGTCCACAAACCTCAGATATTGTTGAAAGTTTGGATGAATCGGGATGTGGAAGTATGCATCCTGAAGGTCGAGAGAGACCATCCAGTCGCCTTCCCTTACTGCTGCTAAGACAGATTTGGAAGTCCTCATCGTGAACTTTGTCTTGACAATGAACACATTGAGTGCACTTACATCTTAAGTACTCCTGCAGTGAATGTGGCTGCCAGTTCATTGGAGCCATCCCTTATGGCCTTGTTTATGCATGACATAATTTGTACAGCAATACATTGTCCGCTGGAGAGACCTTCATACTTAAGGCTCCCAGGGACTAATCCAAAAAATTTTAAAAAATTTCAAATGCTCGAAAAACTCCTTTCAGGAGATGGTTTAGCTCTGAAGACGACCATAAAATCTTGGAGCGTCTCATGGCTAGATGACGAGGAGAGTCCACTAGGCTTAAGAAGTCTCCCTGGGCAGAGGCAGGTACTCCCAAGCCGAGAACTTCTCCTGTGTCACACCAGACGCTCGAGCGAGAAGCTAATTTAAAAGGAGGAAAAGCAAAAGCAGACTTTCCTAAACTTCTCTTGGATTCCAACCAGTCTCCCAGTAAGCGCATGGCTCTCTTGGAAGAACGAGAGAGAAGTGACTTCGTATATGTAGGAGTCGAAGAAAGTCATGCCAAGAGTAAACTCAGACGGCGGAGAATGTAGAGCAGCCGTTACAAAATGAGTAGGACAAAATTTCCCTAAAGAAATTCTTAGTTTTTTTTTTTTTTTTTTTTCTAAAGGGATTGTTGGACAACCCTAGGTTCCTCCTCTACTGAATGAATCCCCCAAAGGTACATTAGTTGAAAGGGTGTCATCAACTTCATCTTCAGAAGGCACATCATCTGATAAATCTAAAGTCTTGTGAGAAGGAGATTTATATTCAGAATGACGTGAGGGAAAAGCCTGACAGGCTACATCAACTTGTATATGAACAGAAGTTAAAGTTGGAGGGTTGATGTCACGTTGTGACTGCAGAGAATGTTATTCTACTACACGTCGAGACTGAAGTGACTGATGTTCAAACGTCACGTAGTAACAGCGGTGACTGCTGTTCGATGCCATATCGTGACTACGGTAACTGACCCTCGACGCCACGTCGTGTCTACGGTGTCTACCGCTCAACGTCACGTCGTGTCTGCGGTGTCTGCAGCTCAACGTCACGTTGTGACTGCGGTGGCCGACGTTCAAAGTCTCGGCGGAACTGCAGTAACTGCTGATCAAAGTTATGACTCGACTTAACTGACTGTCGATCAAAATTACATCGAGATTTATGCTCCGCATCTCGTTTAACAGCAAAGCTGACACTAGGGATAACGTCAGCGTGACGTAACAAATCTCGTTTAGAAGGTTGAAGACCTGAATCACGTATCCCAGAACCGTGACGTACAACAAGCAAAGGATCCTTTCGCACAGGAACAGGATCGTAAGCTTTCATTAAAGAAGAAAGCTTTAACAGCATATCTTGCAAAACACTTAACTTCGGATCAACCGCACTCGGAATAGATCGTGACGTCAGAAACGTCTGTACATGAACGTCATCGCTATGAACGGGACTCTCATGATGACTACAGCTAGGACGTTGAACTTGTTCTGAAGGAACTAATTAACGTTTCAACCGTCTCGAAACCTTACGCCAAGGTTTTTTAAGAGACGAATCATCGGAAGACGAGGAGAACTTCGTCTCTCCTGTCTTATGGTAAGGACGTGCTTGAAGAGCAACATCTGATACCTTTGAGGGAACGTCTGTTCGTTGGTTTACACCTCTCACTCCCTTAGGTCCTACGACATTCCTTCTCCCTGGGGTAGGGGAGCCTGAAAGAGGTCTCGGACTAGGCAAGTGACAAGCACGAACAAAAGAACCCTCCGCAACACTGAACATGTTTTTCGCACTTTCATCACTGACATTGCATTTTTTAATAATTTCACATTAGACATGAATAAAGCTGATTTCTACCTGAAGCACGCAATTCTCCCTTAAATCAAAAGGTTAGAATTGCGAAATATGTCGTATAATGTAAGCTCATTAGTACAAAATGAAACACACATGCAAAAATTAATAAACATATACATATATATAGAATAAAACAAATATATAAAGTTGAAAAGATCAGTGACTTGGGAGGAGACTAAAACTAAATCACTAAGGACTACGTTTTCAATCTCTCACCGTACAGTGCCTTGGGATGAGAATAAAAACTAGAACGTTTTATCCTCTCTCTCTCTCTCTCTCTCTCTCTCTCCCCGTACAGAGACTTGGGACGAGAGTAAATATCTGAATCGAGAAGAACAACGTTACTCACTCCTAAACTCCTTGTACAGAGACTTGGGACGAGAATAAAGATTTGGATCATTCTCTTGCCACTCACAAGAGAATGGCTCACTCACTCTTTGTCAAGAAAAGGTTATTTGACTAAAGGAAAATACTAAAAGTACTAAGAAATTGAAAATTAACATGTTCCTTTAAATTAGTATTTAAAAAACTTGTTTGTAAGAAGAATGAACAAAACGTCAAAATCGATTTACTCTTTCTGCAAAGTGAAACCGTGATTCTCTCTTTCTCTATCGTAACGATAGAGTGCAAACTGCGTAGCATAAATAAACCAAACGTTAGTTTATCTTTGAAAACAGCACGAAGACTATTCAAAGAATAAATTTCTTAAAATATTTTCTAAAAATATTCATCTCATCAATCTAAACAAATATAAAAGTTCAATGGGCTCAACGTTGCTTAACTTCGTTTTCCAAGTCAGTACCGCCTACAAAGAATAGGCATAGGTCGCTTATAAACAAAAATATAAAATTTATCTTGGTGTTTAGTATAAATGGAAAGCGAATCGAAGAGGCCTAATAAAGGCGGGTGAGATATAAAATATATAGAGGTAAATCTATATATATCAACAATAATTTATAAAGTGATAAAATAATTACTAAAAGCCTTTAACACACTTCCGTACACTGAGGGAAGGGTCGGCCATCTTTTATCTATGGAAAATCCAGAGAGAGATTAATTTTCTCTCCTTTCAAAAGAATTTCTTTTGAAGATCGTATTGTTAGAGAATAATCCAAAACGGCTAAAGCCATAAAACCATGAACAAGCACTTCACCAACCAGTAGAAACTTGAGGTTAAGCGCGAGCGGAACCAATGCTGTCACTACCACCGACAGAGAAGAACTGAATTGGTTGAGAAGTATATGCGGTATCTGGCCGATAGTCGGCGCTGGTGGGCACAACCGGCAGCCTTCATGGCGATCGCTCGCAAGTTTTTGGAATCTGTCGACCGTCGGAGACGTAAGCTATATATATATTCACCGGCTAATTTAATATTTAGAAATATATATATATACATATACATATATATATATATATACATATATATATACATATATATATATATATATATATATATATATATATATATATATGTGTACATATATATACATATACTTATAAATATATACATATATATACATATACATATACATATACATATATATATATGTATATACATATATATATATATATATATATATATATATATATATATATATATATATATATATATATATATATACACATACACATATATATATATATATATATATATATATATATATATACATATACATATATATATATATATATATATATATATATATACACACATATATATATATATATATATATATATACATACATATATATACTATACATATATATATATATATATATATATATATATATATATATATATATATATATACATATACATATATATATATATATATATATATATATATATATATATATATATATATATATATATATATATGTATCATTATTACTATCCAAGCTACAACCCTAGTTGGAAAAGCAAGATGCTATAAGCTCAGGGGCTACAACAGGGAAAAATAGCCCAGTGAGGAAAGGAAATAAGGAAATAAATAAATGAAGAGAACAAATTAACAATAAATCATTCTAAAATAAGTAACGTCAAAACAGACATGTCATATATAAACTATTAACAACATCAAAAACAAATATGTCATAAATAAACTATAAAAAGACTCATGTCTGCCTGGTCAACAAAAAAGCATTTGCTCCAACTTTAAACTTTTGAAGTTCTACTGATTCAACTACCCAATTAGGAAGATCATTCCATAACTTGGTCATAGCTGGAATAAAACTTCTAGAGTACTGCGTAGTATTGAGCCTCGTGATGGAGAAGGCCTGGCTATTAGAATTAACTGCCTGCCTAGTATTACGAACAGGATAGAATTGTCCAGGGAGATCTGAACGTAAAGGATGGTCAGAGTTATGAAAAATCTTATGCAACATGAATAATGAACTAATTGAACGACGGTGCCAGAGATTAATATCTAGATAAGGAATAAGAAATTTAATAGACCGTAAGTTTCTGTCCAACAAATTAAGATGAGAATCAGCAGCTGAACACCAGACAGGAGAACAATACTCAAAACAAGGTAGAATGAAAGAATTAAAACACTTCAGAATTGATTGATCACCGAAAATCTTGAAAGACTTTCTCAATAAGGTATTTTTTGTGCAATTGAAGAAGACACAGACCTTATATGTTTCTCAAAAGTGAATTTACTGTCGAGAATCACACCTAAAATTTTGAAAGTCATATATATTTAAAAAAACATTATCAATACTGACATCCGGATGTTGAGGAGCCACCGTCCTTGACCTACTTACAATCATACTTTGAGTTTTGTTAACATTCAACTTCATACCCCATAATTTGCACCATGCACTAATTCTAGCTAAATCTCTATTAA